>NW_026535820.1:28947500-29037500 GCF_028551555.1 Melozone crissalis
TCATTTATTGATTCCATAACCAGTTATCTCACTGAGATGTCTTTTATAAAAACTGCTGATAGTGATTTGGGAGAGTGAAGGGAAAAAATAAAAGAAAAAGTTGTTCTACCTACTAGTATAGTATCCAGAATGCCATACGGAAATGTTCATGTCTCTGCAGAGTTGCAGTTATTTATCATTGCTGTATCTTAAACTTATGCCTTGCATTGACCTGATTCGGGATTTTGTTTTGTGCTTTTGACAGGTTTTTTGGATTTTTTCTTTATCTTTTTTTTTAACGATTCATTGAATAGTAGCATATATTACAAGAAATTTTGAATTCATATCACCAAGAGATTCAGAAGAGTTATATCAATGTAGGGTGAATCCAGCAATCAATGCATTTTATTTTACTATGACTGCTGAAACCTTCAGATCTTGATCTTTGGGAGAGCTGTAAGAAGGGTTGTACTGAACAGTAACTGAGTACACTTCCCTAATAGTGTGGGGTGCAGGGCTGAGTTTTTCTGGGGTTTCTTTTTTTGTGTTTTTTTCTTTCTTTTTTTTCCTTTTTTCTCAGCTTCTGATGACGATACATGGTTGGTTTATGCTTTGAACCATGTGTATGTTTATTCTTTTTGAGACTTAATGGTGATGGTTAAAGGTGTTACTGCCCCATCTGCTCACTACCAGTTCTACCTGATGGGATAGTTCTTAGGAATTTCTCCCTATTTGCTGTAGAAAAAATAGTTTTGTCAAAGTGAGCCCATCAATGCAAAGAGTTTAATGTGTCTGAATTTTTACTGAGTATAAGTTTTACTGTTTATACTTTAACTAATTTATTTCATTAATGGGCTTTCATAAGTGACTTGCCAAGATTTTGTTTCCCATTTAAAATTGTTTAGTTACATTTCACTTTATTAGACAGCGATTTGTGGGGGTTTTGGTTTTTGGTTTTTTTTTTTTCCTTTTTTAATTTATTGAATGCTGCTGATCTTCTCAGGTTACAAATCTTAAATAATGGATTTTTTTGAGAAGAACATTTGATTTTTGAACCTGGCTTTGCTAGTCTCTCACTAAATACAGTGTAGCAGATCTTCAAATATACTTGTGAAATTTCAGGCACAGTTGAGCAGATCTTACCATCCTTCTGACTGCAGAGATCTGCTGACTTGTTCTGTGTAATAATTTTTGCTTTATACTGTGCTGGCCTTCTCTGAGCCATATAGGCTGAGTTATATAGGGGTTAATCATGGATAAAGATTTTCTAGTCACTCTCCCCTTTTGTAGGGCATACTCTGTACGTGTGATCGTGTGTGTATGTACATTCTGTGTTATTCTTTGAATGCTTTCAGTATCCTCCACTTCTCTTCCCAGCTGTTTTTGATCCCTTCTTCAGGAAACAGTTCCAGAAGCACTGCATAAGATTAAAAATATAGACCATTATGCTTCCAATTCTTCTTGGATTATCCTTCTTCAATATTGATTAAAAATTGTATCTTATTCTGATGGGTTAGTTTTCCTCAAGGCAGGCATTAAATCTTAAGAAATCTCTCATGTTTGTTTTAGGGCCCAAATGCAACAGAAAATGTATTTCTGCTGTATATATGCATAACATGGACTGAGTGCCTTAGGACACTTGAATTGCCTGATAGAGACTGATATTGCTTCTATAGGGCCAAAATGCCTAGAGGACAGAGGGCAATGTGTTCTGATGGTGTAGCCTGTGAGTCCCCTCATAATGACAATTAAATTGGCCAAAAACTGCACTGAGAGTGGGACAGTAGGGTCTTGTTTTGGCTGGTTTCCCCCTTTCTCCACTCAGCAGTTCTATCAGCATCTTTACATCTGATGACATATCTGGATGCCTTCAGCTTGTCCCTGAATGACCATCCTTGGGCCCTGCACTGCTCGTAGTGAGCACAATCTAGGTAGTGGTGGGAACAGACTGTGAGCAGTGATGCTATTGCAGCCATGGTGATGGCTCTTGGAGGTACAAGGACCCATCACCACGATGCTTGTCAATGAAGCTACCTCTGGAAGAAGTGGACATGCTTTCCCACTCAGTCCCTTCCTCTGAGCCCAAGAGGAGACCTTGCTCAGTTTTCCAAGAGTTACCTCTAACAAATGCTATCATCTCTTTCTGCAGGTTGTTTTCCCTCCATAATGGGTTTGGATTTTACTACAAGTCCTTCTATCCCTTCAACATGCATTCCTTTCCTGATAGGATTTGAGATGTCTTAGAAGATGTACTTAAAAGCTGAACATAGGTTGAATTAATTCCTCTAGGAATATTAATCCTTATCTCATGAGAGTTAGATGTAACCAGAGTTCCTTTATTCAGAATATTGCCATAAGTATTGGGATAAGCTCTCGTGTTTTCAGAACAGCAGCAGACTTCGGCACTGGTTGATCTTTTCTCTTTTTTTGTTTTTAAAATAAAGCTAAGCTATTAGTACTATGTTACATGTTGATGGTGATTAATGAAACACAGTCCAATAATAATAATAATGTGCTGAAGATATTTAATTTGCTTTAAAATCAATATTCAATAAGTACCGAAATACTTGCTATTGAATGTTTTCGAAAATGTAAACTTGGTAATTGTAACATAAAATTTCACCATTTATAGCAAACAGTCTGTGCATTTGTATTGTGAGAAATATTGCATTTTTTTTCTAAATGTGCTTGCCAAATGAGTGATTGTATTTTTGACATTGTTTAGCCTGCACTGGCTTGGAGAGGTATTCCTTTTCCAGTATTAATAGCATCTAACACCGTTCATTTTTCTGGCATGTACTGGAGCACTCAGAGCAAACTGAATTCCTGGGAAAGAACATTGTCTTAAACATTTGCTTTATCTGTTCATTCCAGTAGATGGCTACAGTTCACTACCAAATTGTGGCTATAATAGATTTTTTACAGTAAGTAAATCAGAAGATGAAGGTTGAATTACTATAAATGAGTTGACCTGTACATTTTTCTTATTTCATGTGCTTAGTCATGCACTATTCACTATTTTTCTATGTACACCTTTTTCAAACTGCAGAAAAAATGTTATATTTGTTTTCCTGTTGGTCGAGGTTTTATGTTATAAGTGAGTCTCATATCTCTTGCAGTTTTCTGGTATTTCTAATTGTGCCTGATTGGAAGAATGCTTGTACTGTCCAAACATGGAGGAAACTCAATTGCTGAGAAGCTACATGTTACTTTTATAAAAGTGGATATTTCCAGAGTCTCAGTGTTCTTTTAATTTTGTTCCTGGGTTTAGGCATTTTAAATGGAAGCTTGCCATTTAGCACATGCTTTTGCCAAGTTGGCTTTAGCTTTCATAGAAGCAGATATTTTCTAGTAAGCCTTTTAAGTCCTAAGCATGAAGCAGTGACTAACACATACAAAAGTATGTTTACCTTTGCATTTCATCTGTGTTGTACATTGCAGTGTTTCATTGCTCTCAATTCCCATCCAGGTCTTTCTTTTTTTAAACCTAATTTGCATACAACTAAGTTGATACAAAGGAATTTCTTTTAAGCCCCTGGAAAAGCAGCTTGCTTCTGAAAAGGTACTCATTAGCAGTTCGCAGAGTGGAATTCTTTCAAAGGTACATTACTCATTTGTACTCTATGAAGTAGTTCACAGTGCAACATTGAAATATTAGGTATGCCTTTTGACTTTCTCAGATCGAGTGATTCTGAATTTGCCATGTAAACTAGTGAATATTTTGCTTTAATTTTCAATGAGAAGGAGGTGTTGAAACTGACTTTTATTTGTAGTCATATTTGCTGGTAAATGCTGCTACCATATCGCTTTAATTTTATCCTAATCCTTTCATTTTTGCCTTACAACAGCTACAAGCTGAGCACAGCAATTTAAGGTGCAGGTTTTTGTTATTTTACAAATGAAAGGGCCATTTTTTGCATTAACTGCTATGCTGTGCTATTGCAATTTTAGGTCCCTTTGCAATCAACTGCCAATTTATATAGCTGGCTACAACTGCTTAATCTATTATTAATAAGCAGTGCTACTGAGCTCTACAAATGATAAAAATGGTACCAGTTTTATACAGGAATTTCATTTTCATATCTAAACTACATACAATAACTTTATTCTCTACCATGAAGATAAATGTCTTAATTATCTATAAATTCTTTATATTTTATGGTATCTATTTAGGGATTCATTTATTATCCTTGAAATATATTGAGAGGCCTTAGCTGTAACTAAAATATTTTTCATTTACCCATTTAGTTACAATGTTGTAGTCTTAAAGGCCAAAATTTAATGTGTTTACAAAATAGTTTTACATTCTAATACTGGCCTGAATATTCTAGAAAATAAATGGGCGCTGTGTTATTCTTAAGTTCTGAAATTGAGTATTTTGGATTATGTGTTAAATCTCAGCTTTCTTCTGTGTTTAGATTTTTATTGTAGCCACATGATTCATTAAACGAGTTCATCCTCTGAGAGGAAAATGCATTTGACCCCTTCTTGAGAGCATATACAAGAAGTTCATCAAGAATCACAGATTTTAATAAGGTGAACAGTGTTAGTTCTGTCCCCTCTGGTATTTGTGGAACTGGGACATGTCCAGCACTCGATCCTCACGCTGTGGAAACGCATTGGCTGCCCCAGAGAGCACCTGGCTGTGTTTAGGACATCTCAGTCCTGAGAAGGATTGTACCTGGAGGGTAATTATGGTCAGGACAAGGGATGCACAATAATAAGTCCCTGGAGCACTTTAATGGGCTGTAGGAAGAAAAGAAAGAGGGTGGGGGGAGAAGGAGAGAAATTACTAAGGTATCAATTGTGTTTCTAAGAATGGACTGTGAGATACTAAGCAGTGTTTGCTAGAATGTATTTCTGGTCATGCAAACTTGTGCCTAATTGCATACCTGAATTTCTTGGAAACCCCTTCAGAATTTGTTTACCTAATTATTTAGGAATAATGTAGAGATTTATTAAGTGTATTCCTTGTTGTTTTTGCGTAATATGCTTCCTAGATTAAGCATTTCCACAAACGATTCGCTGGTCGCAGTGAAGTGGACATTATTTTTTCCCCCTCCTTTCTGGAATTTAATTTCATCTGAATTGTTGTGTGTCTTTTCCTTAACCTTTAGATGATTAACTCACACGCGAACACGCGCACACACACACACACACGTGTGCACAGATGTGGAAAGTTTAGCTGCAACGTGAGAACGCCGAGCCGCAGAGCAGCAGGGCTCGGCCGTGCTGCCCTCGCTGCCGTGGCGGTGCGGGGCGCGGGGCCGTCACACGCCGCGATGGATGCGGGGCTGGCGCCTGCTCTGCCCGCCGCTGCCGCTCTCGCCTCCCAAACCTGCCGGGGCCGGGGCCGGGGCCGCTGCCCCTCCGAGCTCAGCCGCTAGGGAGTGTCGCAGGGAGAGGCTCCGATTAATTTTTCCACTTTGCCTGTGAAAAAGCTGGTTTAACTTCACCCCCAGCTGCAGCACTTGTGTGTTGTATATAGACTCAAACATTACAAAGGCATTTTTCTCTATGATCTTTAGAAGGATTTAAAGATAAGACGTGGAACCCTTTTATAAGCAGACATGAATTATTTTTGCTCAGATTTTGTATTTATTTGTAATGCTGCTAACCCATTTAGTTAATCATCAACTTAGTTGTATAATTTGTATAGTAAGCGCCCCATACCTGTCTGCTAAACAGGTAAACATTTTTAATCTGATAGTGGCTGAAAAACAGCAGCTTGTCTTTATCTAATTATTTTCTTAAAGGTTGGTCAGCAAATGTCATGTATTTCACCAACTTTGTGCTTGCTTGGAAAGAGATGAGATATTTACATTACAGTGGCTCAGAAATCACACTAAAAGTGCTACTGCCTTTAAAATACATTGTGGTAGTTTGGTGAGTTGATTCAGTATTAAATACCAACAAATCTCTTTAAAGGATGACACAAACAAAATTACACCCATTTCCTTTTATTTACTGATCTGAGGAGCTTATATTTAAATGACAGAAGTAGTAGATATAACAAGCTTGTGAATTCTTTCCTTCCACCTGGGGAATTAAAAAAAATCGTAACGAGAATACTAGGGTGGCTGACATCAGGTCTACATTATATGTTTGCTTGCCTGGGGTGCTCTCATAAAAAATAAAGCAGAGCTTTATACAGTTATAGTGTGCACTAAATTTGTGTTCAACATCCATAAATAAAATATTCAACTCTTTCTGAAGAAAAACTATTGTTTTGAGATATTTCAGGCAAAAAACATGCCTCTGTTGTGGAGAGTAGAGGGTTTCCACTTTGGCTTTGCTTTTGCTTTTTAACGATCATCATAGTTGCTACATACCTTTGTTATTGCTTTTGCCTCTCTGGCAGGATGGAATATACAAAGGAGGTTCTTTCTGTAAATCATATTTTAAAAAAATTCAGAGAGCAAACCACCCATTTATGCTGCAGTATGTTTTGGTTCTGAGTAAGCAAACTGTATGCCTAATGATTTCATAAGAATTTAATATTGTGTGTTTTACAGATGGAAAAAATGTTGATAAATTTAGGTTAATTTCTACTCTATTTATGGAACTACTTATGCATTTTTTAAAAGAAACAGAGTCTTCTTAAATTATATATAACTTGAAAAAGGGTCTGTTGTTTATTTTATTTTAAATATTAGATCGTCCCTGAGCAAGGCAGCAAGACTATTATGTAGAACACTACTTATGGAAACAGCAAACTAGTAAATCTATGCTGCACTAAAATAAAATGTTATATTATTCTGATAATATTTGACTTTTGCACAATATTTAAATGAACATTAGTATAAATAGGAATGCTTAACTAAAACACAAGTTCATCGTGTAGGCTAATGCGTTACTCTTGTATATTTGTACATGAGTGAACAATTATTCTAAAAAGTTTATACATGTGTTCCAGTGACCAAACTTGTATTAAAACAAACTGTTCCGATAGTGGTGACAGAAGACATGGTTGATGGTTGTGTTTGAGAAGTAAATGGGCAAAATATTTGTGGATCTTTTAATGATTACAGTTCTTGATAGCTTTCATAAGAGTGCACATAATTTGTGACAACTCTAATAAAAAAATGTGGCAGAAAAACTTTCTGAGTTAGCGGCAAAGTAAATGGGGCAGGTTTTGCATTTTGAACAGAAATCTTATGAACTGTGATTGAATTTGTCGTGAAAGTGTGTCAGAATTAATAAAGTATTTACGTGCAAGGTTGCTGGGCTTTGCAGACTGGTTAGGGCTGAGGATTGGTTAACATGAAAAGTCATTTCTGTGCATTTGGTACTCGACAGCAAAGGACAAATGTACTTCTGTGCATTTTGGATCATAATGCCATTTCTCATTTCAAACAATTTTTGTCAGGACACCAGGCAAAACAATGATGCTTTGAGGACGTAATTAAAGATATTGTTCAAAGAACAACTTTCTGCATATTTGAATTATTACTGTCATCAAAATCATACAAATATGGAAATATGATTGCCAGAAGCACATAAATCAATGATCAGCATGGCCTCAAAATCCAATAAATATGTAGAGTTAAATACTTTAAAATGCAAATTGCATCTGATAATTTGCATATGGTAGAATTTAAAGGAAATTTTGTTGCTTAACAACCTCTAAGGTAGCAGTTAGGGCTATGGGTAAACATAGATTTTTTTATTCATCGTTGGTCAAGTTGCAAGATTTGATAAATGATAGGAGACTGCTTTCCTTGGTTAAAATGACTGCATTCTTTACTGAATCCTGAAACTGCCTTGAAGTCATCTGAATAATTAAGAGTTAATTATTCTTCATCCATCTAAATCAGAAAAGGACAGATTTAGGGAAGGAATTTATAATTTTTGCCTCATGTCCTGTCATGTCGTAATGTGATAAACTAAACTGACTCCAAATAATATCTAGTGACCTTATAGTAATTACGCCTCGCAAAACATTCTGGTTGAAATTTTTTAATTGCTTGCATCGATTCCAGAAACTACATCTTAACAGACTCTGAAGTTTAATTGTGTTCAAAAGAAAGCAGTAGAAAATTTGTGTTCTGTTACTGTTATAGTTTAGTCGTATCAGAATAGATACTGTATGGAGTCTTTTACTTTTTCCCCCTCTGTTAGTGCCTCTGTCTGCTTTCTCTGTTTTGCTTTTTTTCTATGCAAGCCATTATTTTTAAAGGATAGTGAGTATGTACATCAAGAATATAACCTTTTTTTTTTTTTTTTTTAGGAAAAACTTCCTAAATTTAACAAAAACAGGCATTTTTCAGTGGCCTCAATTCTGGTTTGCTTGCTTTCTGCAACTTGGAAAAAAATGTACCCCTAAAATACAGGCATAGAAAACAAGAATGTTCTGGCATCTGTCGTCCTGTAGAGAGAAGGACAGTTTCAGAACTGAAAATTGAAGCCTGTTTTTATTTGCTAATTTCAAAGTAGAATTTTATTTTTTTTTTCCCAAGAAGAAGGGTTTACAAATGTTTACTGATCACAAGAGGAATTGTAATAAAGAAATCAATATGCATGATCCCTTTTCATGTAGTACAACAAGGTTACACTGTTAGGTTAAGTACAGGCTGCATTCCTTTTCAGAAAATCAATTTGCTGTATAGTGTGCAACAGCAAGTCTCTTCTGAAAGAGTCATTTTATGTTGTGTGCACAGTAAATTCTATATTGACGCCTTCAAATAGTATTGACTGATTAAAAAAAAAGAAGAAACGCTAAGCACAGTAACCCTAAAAGAGTATTATAATTTTCAAGTAATTGCTTTCTTGCTATTTATTTCATTTATTTCTAAGAGACAAACTGATAAAACATATTCTTACATGTCCTTTAAATTATTAATACCGTAAAACTGGTGTTGTGACATTATTTTCAAAATCTTTTAAAATAATATTTTCAAAATAGCAACAGAATGCCATATGTGATTTCAAATACTGTGGATTTAGTGTAAACTTATTTGCTCAATTCAGAAGGTGGGGACTTGGGGGGGTTGATTGAAATTC
Organism: Melozone crissalis; assembly: GCF_028551555.1. Lineage (NCBI taxonomy): Eukaryota > Metazoa > Chordata > Aves > Passeriformes > Passerellidae > Melozone > Melozone crissalis. Next base: position 28,956,483 of record NW_026535820.1, read on the forward strand.
TTTTGTTTGTTTGTTTGGGAGTCATTGTTTTTGCTGTTTGTTTTAAATTTATTTTACTATTCAATCATTGTTTGCAAAAAAAAGTATTTTCAGTTGTTATGGTTTGTACATTTAAGCTGCGATAGTGCTTGCAAAGCAGCAGTGGGTTTTTGTAAAGATTGTCTGTTACCTGTCTGTGTTCCAAACAAAACAAGCAGTGCATGTAGAGGGAGGGGAAAAGTTAGTAGCTACACTCAACCTCCTTAGACATAACATGGCTTAAAAGCCAGTTTTTATAAGGGAAATATATGGAAACGTGGTTTATTTTCAGTTCTTGTTTTCTCAGAACATAAAACTATGTCTTTTAAAATGCTTTGACCATTTTTGATGCAACTGTTCAATTGTAAAGACAATCTTTTGCTTTTTGTGTGTTTTTTACTGAACAGTTCTTGATGGACTCTGACTTTTCCTTTTATTTCTGTCAACCCAATTACAGTACATTAGAGCGCACCCTGATCCTACTTGTTTGCCTGTTATGCAGTGTATATGTTTAACTCATAAGCATGTTCATTTAGATATTTCAGTCTGATCATGCTGAATGTCTTGCAGCAACACATATTGATGTCTACAGAACATTAGATACTTTCAACCTTAGTTATTCATTCTAGAAATTGTAAAATGCAAATATATATGGTTTTGATTGCTTTTGAGCTGTCGCATCTGAAAAATAGATTTGGTGTTTCTCTGTCAAATTCAGTTGTTCATTAATATCCCCTAAATAAATTCAGATTTTGATGGGGATAATTTAATTAATTAAAATTTGAATTACTTAAAAAATACTTTAAAAGTAATTTGAATTAGAAAACTGGCTAAACTATTTATATATTTAGCCCCAAAGTTAAAATACTGTTTGTTACAGACACACTTACTAAAAAAATCCAACAAATGTTCACTTGTTAAAGGCAGGCTGGTGTTTAACATTTACTAGTGTTAGAAAGACACTTATCTAAGGATGTAGCTATTTCCCATGCATTCTCTTTTTTAAATTTAAGAGATTTGCTTCATTGCTAGGTTAAAAAGAAAGTGAATCCAAAGGCTGGCTACGTTTATTTTTTTTTTGGTCACAAAGATGTGTATAGCAAAACTACATGAGATATAATTCATTGTTTAGAAACCCTGGGCTGCTGTTTGTTTGCAGCATTGTTGATAGGGGTCTGACTTGCCCAAACAACAGTGTAAACCAAGCCAGGCATAGCAGCAGACAGAAAAATACATTCAACTAGTGGGATCATGGATTTGTTTGATTCAGGTAATTGAAAGTGTTTCATACTATTATTGCAACTTGAAGGCTTGTTTAAGTGTCTAGCTGTCAGTCAGTTTGGAAGGTGAAAAGTATTCGATTGTCACTCTGTCAGTCAATAGAGATGAGAACTGTCTGCCTAATGGATTTCTTTACGTAGATGTCTGCATGGAGGTAGAAGTAAAATCAATGTGTTGTCATGTGCAAGTACGCTGCATCAAACTGCCAGGTGAAATGCAACTGTATTTCTGTAACATCTACATCCTTGTGTTGTTTGTGGAAGACAGACAGATGTTCCCTGTGCTTAAAGGTAACAGACTCTTTGTGGTCACACATGAAGGTTTATTTTTGAACATTTTGTAAGAGCCTCACCTATTTCTACTTGCTCCTGAGGTTTTTTTTTTTCCCTGTTTGCTTGATCATATCACAGATCAATACTCAAAAAACCAGGATTTAACTTAGTAGGAAAAAACGTAGGTTGTTATGCCATAAGCCTCAGATGATTTTCTTTTAAGCCTGGGTTTCTGCATGTTTTCTGTTTGTCAGTGATGACTTATATTGAGCTAACTGTGTTTCCTGCTCAAGTTTTGGCTGTTAGTTTACCTGCATTTATTAGAGTGTGTATTGACTTCCTATAGCAAAAGAAGAAGAGATCATTTCTTGAATAACAGAAGGTACCAAAGGCTTTCAACACCCTTGATGAAACAGGCATCAGTCAGTGACCTCTGTTCTTTCTCTGGGAGATGCTTACAATATTAAGTTCCACTGAACAGGATCTGATAACAAGTGGCATCTGGAAAGTTATTAGGACATTTCAGAATAATAGTTCCAGTTGTTATAGTTCTCACTATTTCCAGGCTTAATCCTACATAAAATAGGTGCATTATGATGGTAGCCAAACACCTTATTAAAACTGTTTTCCTCTTAACTGATACAATACATACAGAGGCATAATTCTTAGCCCCACTGAAGGTGGCAGGCTAAAATGAGAGATACCAACTTCAAAAAATGAATATTTTAATCTTCTATTTCCTATTGTATCATTTCTATATGTGTGCTGTTTTTGAGAATTAAAATATGTAGCTCTTAGGTGCTGCTGTAGGGAAAAAGAAAAAGGAGTAAGAACCAATTCCCAGTGAAGGAACTCAACCATGGGTAATGATATCCATAAGTAGCAGAGACTGGTGGTAAAACAGAAGGTAGAACTTCAAAAGAAAAACTAGGATTTTGGTTTTGTCTATAAAAATTTCAAGATGAAAGGAAAAGTGTTGGGTGGAAGATTGCCCCTGAGAGGTAGGGGCAGGGCTGTGAATTATCAGCAACATTTTAAAAAATTTCTTTTTTAACTTGAATGAGTGCTTTTAGTTTTTGCAGTAAATGATGTAGGAATTCTGCTGGTGGCAGTCTCCTTTGCTCCTAGACTGCTGTGTCTCCTGTGCAGGAGGGTGGATGGAGGAAAATAGTGTGTGCTACTTGTAACTTAAGATCATAGTATGTTTATAGATATAGGCAGGAATAAGCACAAATTCATAGACTCAGAGCTGAAGGAAATGTTGTGATCATCTAACCTGCTAGTCATGCTTGAAGTGGTTGTAATTTGACCCAAAGACTATTGGGTTTGGTGCATTCTAATTTGTATACTTTACTGCCCATGTGCTATTTCATATTCAGCTTCTGACAGTTCTTACAGAGATTTTGGATCTGACTTTGTTTTATAGAGGAAACAGAAGATGCTGTAAGATACAAACCAGGCATCATTAGGGTTTGAGCTATGGTTGTCTACCACTTTTGAGCTAATTATTCAGTTAGAAAAGTGGGCAGCAGAAGGTGATCTTCTCTGGCAGTTCTCTAGATTTTACTCTGGCCATAGTTAATGTGTCAGAATACTTAGATATTTTCTGTCAGTATATTTTTGTATGAATAAGAATTTATTTTATTGGCATGAAGATGCCTCCAAGACGTGCAATTATTTTGGTGGTAAGTGATCTAAAGAAAAAACCATAGCTGTGGAGCATATAGGATCATTGAGTTTGTCAGTAGAAGTGGCTGTGCACATGCTGAATGCACAGCCAAAAGTGTGCCTGTATCCTGGGCTCCCAGCAGGAAGAAAAGAGTATCCATTTTGTCTGTTTCCCATGATGGTGTGTTATTTGTACTGTACAATGAAGTCAGGGAAAAAATTGGGAAATAATGATTTCTAGAAAGCCTTAGGTTGATTTAAAAGGATTTATGAGAGATCTGGAAAAGTACCACAAATGTACTCCAAAGCTCCTTGCCTCAGCAGATATGGAGGTGTGATCTCTGATTCACATACAGTTGAGAATTAAATTGGCAGCAAGAAAATATACAAATAGTGTAATATCAGATACTGAAACATTTTGAGCATCAGTTGCAGAGCTAGCATTTACTGTATCCGTCTGCTTTTATGACATTACTGGGTATTTCAAAGAGTCTAATTATTTGGTCTCTGTTCCCCTCAAATATATTTGTATTTCTTGTATAGCTTTCTAAATTTCTCTCTTAAATGTTTTGTGTTCACTAATCATGAAAATACTGCATGTGACAGAAAATGATGGTTCTACAGATGATTTTGATTCTTTGTTGTAACCTGTAACCCTGTAATCTCTTAAAACACAGAATATAAAATGTAACTTCTTAATTTGGTGGATTTCTTGGGACTTCTTTTGAGCTTCTTTTTCCTCTGCTTTTGCCCTTTTTCCCCCTTCCCCCCATCCCCACCCCCCAATTAGCACAGTATTCTACCTAGTGCAGTTTTAAGTCTCTTGTTTTTTTCTTCCCTACCATCTCCCCAGACTAGACACTCAATGTAGCATTCAAAAAATATTACCATGAATCATTATATAATAAATGGCCAATAGCAGTATTTTTTTCATAAAGTCATTTAAAGTTGCATGAGAGATTTGAATTTATACAAGCATGATTGCCCAGGAAAGCTGGCAGTAGTCAGTAGGAGCAATAGTGTGATGTCAAATATGTGATCAAACATATGAATATCTCTGGAGCTCCCAGCAGCAAGAGAAGGATCCATTTTGTATATTTCCTGTGTGGAGAGGTGCTTTTGTGTTCTCTAATAGTGCTTCATTTCTGATATTAAAAGATAATGTATCTGTTCTTAGCATTGCTCAGACAGTTTAATTACCACCTAAGTTCAGATATTATTCCTTGTCAGATCTTTAAAAGCACAGTCTTCCAGACGCTGAGATATCTGCCTGTTAGGGGTTGCTGATAGCCTAGTCTAAGAAGTGTTTGTGCTTCACAGGAACAGAAACTGTACTCATTACAGGCAGCAGAAGATATTTAGCCAGAAATTAGGAAGAGGAGATGCACGTAGAATGTAGGCAGAAGGAATATAAGCCTTTCAGTGACTCACCACCGCTCTCTTGGAGGGACTGGTGGCTTGCCTCCAGGTCCGTTCAGGGTTTTGGATTTTAATCATCAATCTGGCATTTGGTGATCCTTTTGTTTCTTGATCATATTACTGTAATCTCTTTGTCCTATTGCCTGTTTCTCCCCACTCAGGTGCCCAATATAGATTTTCCAGCAGAAGCAGCAAAGAGAAAATTATTTGTGGCTGTTATCTTTAATCCTATGCCTAAAGTATTTCAATTAGGCACTAAAGGCATAATACAAAGCCAGGGGAGAAATGTGGATCTTTTCCAAAGGTAGGACAGAGCAAGAGCTTCTTTTAGTCATGGGCAGAGAATGGATCAGAGAAGCCAGGTCTTGCTGTTGACTGTGGGGTCCCCAGACAAATAGCCTTCAAACTGAGACAGCTATTGTGTGCTGGAAGGCAGGCAAGCCGGATACCACGGCCTTCACCTTCTCTCCCCACAGTGACTGATTACAGATGTGTAACTAAGCTGTTGTTCCCTCCCTCGGGAACTTGAGACCATGGGCTGTCCTCCCTTGCCTTCCCCTTCTCCTTGTCAATCAAACACAGAATTTGCAAGCAGTATTGATCAGAAACGTGGACATTTTTCTTCAGTCAATCTCTAGTTACTAGGCTTGATAGCTCATCTTTGGCATTTTAAAAACAGCCCCCCTCTGTGATTCCAGTTGACTGTCACTTGTCGTAGTGCCGTAGGCTGGATTTGTTTCTATGTAGAGAAATATCTTGTAGGAGATGGCTGGAAAAATCTTGTGGGTAGAAATTGGCTTTTTCACTTTCCTCTTGTTTCCTCTGTTGGAATAATTCCAAAGAAAATGCATTGGTCATGCAACTCTCTTTGCATCACTCTTGGTGAGATTGATTTGGCATTAAAATCTATTTTGTGTAGCTCACTGATGTTTCTTGTCTCAATATGAACATAGAGTTCTTGGAGGCATAACATCTTTAAATCTTTCCACTTCTTAAGGCCATATCATTTTCTAAAAGAGAAATTCAGGATTCAGATTCAGTTCAGTTCCTATTAAGGGCAAAAATACCTTGTTATTCTCTTATTGAGGTAAATCAAAAGTCAGAGACAGTCAAAGATGGTTAGGATCTGTAAGAAATTGTAACAAACTCTCCTGAACATTAACAGCAGTGTATTTTGCCAGATGGATATTCACATTGAAAGATGCTTCTTGCAGGAACAGCTTGTTGGTAGTTTTTTTTCTTGAGGTATTGGCAAATAAGCTCTGGCAATTTTAAGCGGTTTTGATCAGTAAATTGGTGGAAGCAAACTTATCCCCTCAGCTCCTGGACTGCAGTTGTTTACAATCCATCATATTATCTTAAACCACCTCTGACTTCACTTTACATGGCTATGTAGAAGATATCCATGTGAAGTCAGTCCTTCTGTCAAGTTTGGTGTACAGAACTAGTAGGCTGTTTTATGAGGATGCAGCAAATACTTGGGACTGATAGACTCTTATTCTATTAAAAAATGCCACTGTGTGTTCCTTCTTCTGCAATAGGGTGGAGATGGCCATTCTAGATTACGATGCTTTTTAGATTTCTCTGTTTCACTGTTAAATTAGCAAATGGATTTGTTGCATTCTTAGCAAGTCCATGGATGACAGCAACTTTGTTGGGGCAGTTAATGCACTGGAGGGCTGGGTTGCCTTTGAGTGGGACCTACTCAGAATGGACAAGTGAGCTGATAGGAACCTCATGAAGCAAGGCAAATGCAGAATTCTGTGTTTAGGATGAAATAAACTCACACGGCAGGACTGTATGGGCTCTGACTTGCTGGAAATCAGCTTTGCAGAAAAGGCCTTGTGCTTCTGGTTGAAGACAGGTCAAAGATTGCAATGTGCCCTTACAACAAAGAGGGCTGTTTATATGCTGGGCTGTGTTGGCAAGAGCATGGCCATCAGATTGTGGAAAGTGATTCTTACCCTCTGGCTGTCATTTGAGATCACATCTGGAATATTGTGTCGATCACTGGAGTTCACAGTGCAGGAAGGAATTTAACAGAGTCATGGTGAGTTTGGCAGAGGGTCACCAAGGCAGTCCCAAGCAAGCCTCAGGCTTCCTGGGTGATGTGAAAGGAGAAGCTGAGGGAGCAGGACTCGTTAAGCTTGAAGAAGAGAGGACTCTCTGCAACCACCAAATGTGGAGTATGGAGAAGTTGGAGCTGAACTCTTCTTGAAGGGGCATAAGTGTGCCCTGGAAAACAGGACTGCACTGTGCCCAGTGCACTGAGCTGCAGAGATATTTCCTACTTACCCCTCTATCCAATTCTCTTTTCCATGTGTTCTAGCCATGTCTGCTAGTACCACGAGTGGCAAGGCTGGAATTGTGTTCATCATCTATCCTCTAGAAAATGGGAGGACCAGTCCATTCCTGTTTCTATTCTCTTTGGTTCTCCTAATGTAATTTTACTTACTTCATAGTATTTTTCTGATAAGGTAATCTGTTATCTAGACATCTTGATAATACTTGGTAGAGAAAATATTCTCCTTTCTTGTGTTTCTCCTTTCCCAAACTAATTGAGGAAAGTTCAACTATTTTAATGTTGAATCAGAAATTAAGAACTGCTGCATCTATCCATGTGAATGAAGAGCAGGTGTCAGCTCGTTGGAGGAGAAGGAGATTCTGGGCAGATGGCGAAGCAGATAAAGAGCCCTATGCACAATTGTTCAAATAGAGAAAATAGTAAGAATTGGTAAGAACTATTCTAGTAAACAAGAGTGCTGGCTATTTTCTATGCTTCTACACTCATCAGGTCTGTAGCTCCATCTCCAGTAATATCCAAGGTGTCTTAGATCTACAGAGAAGAAGCAGCATCCTTTTCTGCACAACTGTAAGAGCTGGGAAATAACTTCTGGATTAATAGATAACAGTAGGAATATTCCTGCTTTCATTGTAAAATCTGATACTATATATTAGTTTTATATGTATTCTTTCTTGAAATGTAAATTTATGGTTTTGACTATGTTAATTAATACTTGGTTAATGGTTTGCTACAGGACTGTGGCTTTATAGTATTGTTTGAATATGTTTTTTCATTATTAATAACAGTAGAAATATTTCTGAGTGGCAAGTTTCTGAGTTAATGAGACTTTCCACTGAGGTCCATTGAAAGAAAGTGTCTTGCTTTTAGAAAAGTTAGTAATGAGTTTCATTTTTTAGGGCAAACCTTTGTTCTTCATTTCTTTTGCATATCTTCTGTGTTTCTCCTAGGAGGTCTCTTCAATAAGTTGTGACAGTTATTTGTAGCGTACAGTCCCTACTGTAAAGGTGGGTATGTCTAAATTGAGGCTGTCAAAAGGGATTGTGAATTGCATTTCACAGTGCTGTAAGAACATGTAGACAAGTCTCTCTGAAGACCTCAGTACTGGTATTACATGGAGCTGCTGAGCTGCTTGCTGAGGCTCCCTACACCTACATCATTTATTAAAACATTACTACTTATTTATGTTCTGATGCTAAAGTAAATGCCCATTTTGTTTTGTAGACTTTACAGCCTTTTTCTTCAGTACTTAGCTCTTTCATGTCACTGCTTCATTCTCCAATGACTGGGGTGTCTCTGACTGTCTAAAGCATGGCTGAAGATAGTAAAGACTAGGTTTGCTTTGTGTCAACTCTGTCTGTCTGACTGCAGGGCAATCTTCTGTGGCTCTGCATACTTATGCAGCTCCCCTCCTTATTCCCATGGGGTTTTCCTAAATGTGATGAGATGGAGCTCAATATTTGTGTTGCTAACATGTATAGAATGTGATAAATATACCATGCTGCTCAACATACTGTCAAGATTTTGAATTTTTGCAGAATTTCAGCAAATCTGTACAATACCTATGTCAAAAACTTTCAGTTCATAAGTTAAAATGTTCCATGTACAGTTTTTTTAGCATTTTAGCAAATTAGTAAATTTTACCTTCATTTTGTAGATATGGAAACTGTACAGGAAGAAGTGATTTTCTTAGTCTCTGGAAAGCTGAGAATGAAACCTGAATTTCTTCTTCTTGTTCCTTATTCACTGAATGGTACTATTTTCTTTAAATAGTAATTTTTTTCCCTAAAGTTTTATAAATAATTTGGATAGCCTACTAAATATGCATGCTCTAAAGTACTCAAACAGTTCCTTTTCATCTGGCACAGCATGGAACTAGTAGTTTTATCCTTAATCTACCCACAAAATATGTGACTACAGTGTTCAATTTATATAGAGGCCTATTCTTAGACTGCATTATAGTTTATAAAAAATTATTGGCATTATTTCATGAAATTAATCGCTTGTAGAGCAAAAAAAGGGGCAACTAAGAATGTTCTGAATGTTACTTACACTGTACTAGTTCATTCAAGGACTTCTGACTTTCTTACTTACCAAGAAATCCAAAACCACCAAGTACCTTCAGCTACACAAAAATACAAACAAGCTTTTTCTTTTCAAACAGTGCCTTAGTTGGCCTGTCTGAGTTGGTTGTTTGGTTTTGTTTTTTGTTTTTCTCTTCTTTTGTTTTCTCAAAATATTTTGAGAAAATGCCGTGGTTTACTTGCTGTATTTGACCTGCAGGATTAGTCCAAGCTCTCAGTGTAGAGGAGGGTGAATTGGGTAATAAAATTCTTGATTTGAACACTGCAGTACAAGTCATCAGATCTGCCTTTCTGGTTTTTTTGGGGGGTAAAAAAAAAAGATCTTCAAGGACTGGAGGGAGGTGCAGTGTTTCTCTTTGCCACCAAATTGCAGGTTGTATCTTTTTATACGTTGCTTCTGTGACAGGATTACAAAAGGAAACATAAAGAAACGGATCCAATCTGTTCTGAGGCCTTGGAAAGCTCTTGGATATTTATTATCCACCACACTCTGAAGAAGAAAACCAGAACACCAAAGGGCTGTTTTTGTTTTGATCTTAATTTAAATATTGCTGCATTTTGCATTCACCTTTGTACATATGATCCATAGCTATTTACTTAATATTTAATAATTGCATGCAGAGGCTGAAATGTTACTTACAGTATGTAGTTCAAATATTTACATGCAAAGTCAGTCTTTTGACCCATGTTTTATAGGAACTATCAATGTAGTGGTTTTTTCATTTATTAGACCCTTATCTCATATTTTGCATATAGGCTTATTAACACACAGAGATTAGTGTTTATGGATTTGGAATTATGCATTTTTAATTGCGCATCTTCTTTTCAAGCCTTTTGACCTGGTGTTTTTAAGAGTGGACTGATGCTTTATGTTATCTGGACTACAGTGAGATTCTCTTTTGATTTTTTTCTACCCCACTCCTTCTGTAGAGTTTTGCCTTCTGCAGCCACTGGTACCTGGCTGCTCTGTGAGGTGACAATCTTGGGCCCCTCGCAGCCTAGCTCTTGTGAAGCTGGTAAGGCGTGTGAAAAACACAAAGAGGGCCACATTTAGAGAGTTAGAACATCCTTCTGAGAGTTAGAACATCCACAGAGACAGGGAGAAGCAAGGACAGTTTACATTGTGGAAGGAGGAACTGATATGACAGGGCTGCCCGCAGAGGAGGAAAGAGCGAAGAAGTGGTGCCAGAAAAAACTTTTCAACTTAAACAGTCTTCTCAGTTCTGAGGTCAATTGTATTTTACCCTTGCATGTTTGACTATTAATGGATTTAGTTTCTTTCTTTTTAATTTTTTTAAAGAGGCTTATAACACAACAGCCAAAGAAACTCCTGTTTTTTTTTCTTGTGTTTGCCATTCTATTGAACAATGTAGTGTTGCCACCTAAACTTGTAATTGCAGTCCACTTTGTATAACTTTGGCTTCCCATTCCCCTCAGTTCCCAAATCCTTATGACTGCACACACTGTGATCATTAGCTGCTTTCTGTCAAAGACTGCAGATCAACTTGCTTATTTTGTTTAAAACTGCAAAGGAATTTCCATGGCAGCCTGGATTTCTTAACCCATCCTATGTGGTCAACCCAGTGATCAACAATGGAGGTTTCAGAGGAGGATGCAAGAAGCTTGATTTTAAACTGAAAGAGGCAGGTTTAGATTAGATGTCAGGAAGAAATTCTTTACTCAGGGAGGTGATGCACTGAAACCTGGAGAAGTTGTGGATGCACCATCTCTGCAACTATTCCAAGGCCGTGTTAGATGGGGCTCTGAGTGACCTGGTCCAGTGGAAGGTCCATGGAAGGGGGTGGAATGAGCTGAGCTTTAAGGTTCCTTCCTAACCCAAGCTGTTCTGTGATTCTGTGATGATTCTAAACTGCATGTTCTTTGATTAGAGCTTGGGTTATACTCTGGAACATGATATTTAATAGATCTTGGAAAATTATTAGAACTCTGGATATTTTTGTTACACCATATAAATGTCTAATCCTTTTTCCAGCCTTGCTAAGTCCTCAGCCTTAATGATATTTTGCAGCAGTTAGTTCCACTGTCTAATTATGAATTGTATGATAGAGTATTGCCTATTTATAATGTTTAAATTTCTTTGGAAGTCCCTCGTGTTAAGAGTTGGAGAGAACTGAAGCTTTCCTTACTTTTCTGCCTTAAGGGCCTTGTGACTAATTTGTTCGTTTCAGGGATTTGCCTCATAGAAGAGAAACTCAACTGCACAATATTCAACTTAGAGTTTCTGAGAGGTTTTTGCAGGCTAATTACAAAGCCATTGTAATGAGCCTTGAGATTCCAATGTCATTGATCTTTTACATTTGGGAGAATTTGCTTCTAAGATTTTGGGCATTAGCAGATTTAATTTTATTTCCAGAATAATGTTCAGTGATATAAGTTGCTCCACTCAAGTGGAGTACTGTACTTGCATAGATCCCTGTGGAAAAAACCCAGTAACAAACCAATGGATGACTTCTGAATGTGGATGTCAGAGTGCAGTGGATATGCAGTGTCACAACCCAAGTCAATGCAGTGTGTTTGAGCATTTGCATCTCACTGGAAGCATGGTCATAGAAAAATACCTACTTTTTTTGGTTTTTGGTTTGTTTTTTTTTTCCTAAAATATAATCCCAGTTTAGACAGATCTAAAGAATAAGTATGTTATCACAGTTCTCCTAAACTTTTTATATGATTTGGTGGTTGTCTCTTGGGAGTATTTCGTCTGCATTATTGGGATTGATTTCAGGATATTTTGTTCCTATTGACTTTCCTGCTGCTGCTAGTCACTTAAAAAGACTGCACTTTGAACAAAGAACATCTAGATTACAGTACCATTTATATACTGACAACTCAGAACCATGTCCCTTGAAGATACAGATACACATTTGCACAGAGTAGATCCCTCCCTGTGCTCCATGTGACATTCAGACTGTTGGAAGAACACTTGTCCCAAGATGCTAGAGAGCAGTGAGTGTATCATTGCAAATCTCATCATCTCATACATAAGTCAACAAAATGCCAACAAAATTGAGATGGATAATTTATTTATGTCTGCTTCTCAGTGAAGATAAATCTATGTAAAACCATTTCTTAAACTAGGTCAGTAGAAGGCAAAGATAATTGTAAAGTCAAAGCACATTTAAATTTTCTTCTCTCACATCCCTGCCCAGTGCATAGATGGTTGTAGAAGTTCCTTTAAAGAATGTAGTTCTTGCTTAATAATTTCAAATAACCTTTCATCCTCTCTGGAGATATAAACAGTGACCTGTTGGGCCCTGGACACCTTTTGAGTTTTGATGTGTTATTTGACAAGGTTGGATTGGATGTCTTCTGTGTTGCTACATCCAAAATTTTATGAGGGAAGATAGTGAATTTATAAAATTCTAAGCTGACAGTGTGCCTGTGTAATGGAGCAAATAAAATTGGAGGCGGTCATATTTTTTCTGTGAAAAAGATATCTTGATAGTGTTAGTCTATAATTATCCTTATTTGTTTGTTTTCTAAATATTGGTTAATGTCAATAAAATAATACAATTGGCAAGATGAATTTCCACGATCTGTGTGGTGTCCAGCAGACTGGCAGTGGAATTTAGTTTGTGATCTGAACTTACATGGATAGAAGGTGTGTAATGATCATCTTTTCATTTTGAGAAGGTGTAAAAGGGAACCTTTGAGGCATCTCAGAGCCTGGGTACACCTTAACTTTGCCATATGATTTGCTGTGGCTCACAACCCACTCCAGTTACCCTCATCTTTGCACCTCTCAGCCATCCTCTGATCCATTGCCTGTCCCAAGGGTCACACAGTGAATGGGAGGCCTTGCACGCAGGAGAAGTACTTGGCGTATTTAAAAACATCATATATTTATCTCCTAATGTTAACAATTTATCTTGATTTGCTTATAATTAACTAAGAATAATTTTAGTTTTATATGTAGGGTAAGTGCCTCCTTTTTTGTTACTCACACTTTCAATTCACATTGACTGAGTCTTGCTAGATGAGGTAACCCAGGGATGTTGGAACATATTCTTTCCTGTTAGAAGCTGGAGAAAATAGTACACAGTTCAAAATCGAATTCAAGTTTTAATTGCATCAGCTGCCTGGAAAGAAGCAAACATTAATAAAGGTATTAGAAAAAGGAAAGTAAAGAAAACATTATTAAAGGTATTAGAAAAAGGAAAGTAAAGAAAAAAAATCCCTTTTGCTTAGATTTTATTCTATGTTGTCAAGTATTACACATGGAAAAACCTCCAACCAAAACCCAACATATTCTGCGGGCACTATTTGTGGGTGCAGTCTCAAAACTACTTTAACCTTCAGCCAAATGTCCCACTGTTTTAACCTTCCAAGACAGACAAGGATGTGTAGCTCCTGTGATGTAGTGTCGTATCTGGTCTTCTGAAACAGGTGAGAAACACAAAGAAAAAAATCCCCCATACCTGGCCTGTGAAATATAGAATGAGCTTTTTTGTCTGCTATTTTGGAGGATGATATTAAAAAATGTACATTCAAATAAGACGCACTATGGAATTATATAATATTCCATAACATGAGTAAGTCCTGCCTAGCTTTCAGCAGCATATTTACCTGAGGGTGTGGGAGGACTGGCTGTAGATGTCAGTTTTCTGGTGTTAGTGTGCCTGGCTTTTTCTGCTTTATCTTTCCCTGTATCTGCTGTTGGTTAAATTACTGTGTGCACACACCAGCCCCAACAGCTGAGACAGCATTAAAAGCCTTTAAAAAAATCTGTAAATTCAAATTTTAGCTTTTTGCTGTTGTCTGTTTTATATATATTAAAAAATCTTGTTATTACAAGTTAACCAGTTGTTTGGTGTTTGGGTTTTTTTTTTTTTCCCCTTTGGCTGACAATTTTTTTTAATAGTCTTTGAAGATTTGCTTCACTGTCAGAAAACTGACCACAAGAGAAACCTGGGTTTATTGAATATGTCAGTGCTCAATCTACTAATTTTCTTTGTGAAAACTTAATAGTAACCAGGTGCTTTCATACATGGCAGAAATAGTTCTTAATTTTATACTAGTCTTTTTATAACCCACTATATACACATTAACCAATTTGTAGTACTAGGCAAAAAGATTTATTTTCTTATGCAAAAGAAATAAACCTAATAATACTATTGGCACTTCTAATATGACAAACATGGCATAGACTTTTTTTTTAGTCACTGCTAGTTTTTTTTGTATCAGTTTCTGCTTTTGTTCCAGCAAGTGTTTTTTGCACAGTTTGTTAAGTTCCTTGTTTCTGAAGGGTAACATAGTAAACAGGTAACCTTCAAACAAACCAGGGGAGGGCAGGAACCCTGGAAATCAGAGCCTGGCTGGTGAGCTTTCTTCCCCAGTCTTGCATAGGAGTTTAAGAACTGTTGTGTCCAGATTTTTCTGCCTGCAGAATAGATGGTAGCTCTCTGCTTAAAATACTTAGGTTTACTTCTGTTTGCTAATTACATTTAGATGATACTCTCTACAGGGTATTTCCTTTTGCTATGGGATATGGGTGTTATATCAAGTTTGGTTATAATTTAGAGGAGTGATGCAAACCTTTGTCCTTAAGCTATAAAGGTTTATTACAGCACTTATTATTTACAAGGTGGTCTAGCAAAGTCCAGCTTCAACCACACAATAGAGTGGTATAATTCTATTCAAACGTATCAGTTATTTTAGGAGTGTTTTCACTTGCAATAGGCCTTTTGCAAAGTATATTGAACTTTATGGAAATGAACTGCGCTGCACTGTCTTGGAGTTGATGGAGCTTTATATTTTGTATTTGTGTGAAAGGTTTTAGGAGCTTTACTGAAATGGAATTCCTAATTTATTGAATGTTAATATAGCAAAGAGTAAGAAAAAGTGGCAATTCTTGGATGGAGAGTAACAAAGTGGACCTGGGAACAAGAAATTTGAAAAAATAGTTAGTTTTAATTTAATGCTGTATGGTACCAGTTTGCTTTTCTTCTGGATTGAGAAAAACTTGTGTTTGTGTACTCTATTCCTCCAAATTATACTTTAAGACTAGATCTAACAGTAGAGATTATGCCATACATTTTCTTTTTCTTCTTTCAAATCTTATCCATTTTGTATTTGAAAACCAAAACTGTCAGTGGTCTGTTTACTTTATCTCACTCATGTGCAATGGAAATAGCTGGCATTTATAGAACACACAAGCTATTTTTGCCTGAATGCTCCATTTATGATTTATAGCCAACACGTATCCCTGATTTTCTTTTGAGAATGATCTTTATTGTCTTTGTGTACTAACTCATTGCAGAAGCACTTGTCTATTTTGAGCTAAACCAGACCTCTTGTAAAAAGAATCAAATTATTTCATCATGTTGAAATTGAAAAGCTATAATTACTTGTAATTGGGCTTCAGAATTTTTGAAAATTGGAAAATTCTTTTCCAGAGGTTTAGGATCACTCCAAATCATAACCTGTAGAAAATAGGAAATAATTTTCTGTTCAATTTAAGTGATTTAATTTACACTTTTGACAGCTATTTTCCTTTGATATTTTGGTAGGGTTAATCATTCAGCTATGGTGGTTATTACTAAATTTTTTCTGATATCCTTTATTCTATCTGGATCACAAGTTTATTTTGATTTCTATAAGCCCAAACAGAATCTGATGCAGTTTAATAAGGATGTAGAGTAATTTTGGAATGCTTGAGTTTACTAAATATGTGCCTGCATTTTATTTATTTGTTCGTTTATTTTCTGGTCTTTATAGTTACCTCATTCTGTTTTAACAAAAGCACAATGTTATTCAGTGCTTCAATCTGCCTAAGTTTAAGTGCAAGCTGGAAAAACCTGCTGTATCTTGTATTTCTGGGTGTTTTTTCCTACAGACTTGCAAATCTGTAGAGCCCAGTTTAAAAACAACTACTACAAATCTTCATTCCACATTACTACTACTAATCATCATCATCATCATCACCAATACTGCAAAGAACATGCTGTCTATTTACATTTTTTAAAAATTTTTTTCAAGAGACCTGAGTCGGTAGAGTAACTGGTGGCAGATCTCATTGTGTTCAGTTCAGTAAGCAGCCAAGACAAGTCTTCCAAAACCCGAATGCTCTGGCAAAGAAAGTGACCTCTAGAGTTAGCAGAGGGTTCAGGTATTTATGGCCAGGCAGAAACTGAATACAACTAAAGTAGCAGACAGGATTCTGCAGCATGGGACTTGCAGTCAGAGGCAGAGCAGCTAATTTTCACCTTTAGGCTTGAGATAAAACTGGATTCTGAGTATGGCAGAGTCTTTTTCAGCCCGAACTGTGACATGGGGAGAAGAGTTGGTAGAGAGTTTACACACAGGGGATTTAAGGACAATTACATGCAATGAAAAACTGTGGTGGAGACTAAACCTTACTGCAAGCCTTGTCTTTTCCATGTTGATTTTGGACAATCACTAGGTCTGGGCACATACTGCTTGAGTTAGGCTTTTGGTAGGCATATTTCAAGTCATTATGGGTCTTTTTAATATTTATCAGCTGTGATATGGGCCAGTCCATAAGGATGTATGGAAAAAGTCAGTTACCTGCTTCTAGCACTCATGTCTGTTGTGAAGGCAGGGGATCTGTAGAGGAAATGGGTATAAACACAGAAAGGAACATCTTGCAATGGACAATCTAATAACAATTATGTACCCATTTTCATCAGTTTTCATTCTAAGAGAATATTTCTTTATCCCAGTGAAAAGTTGAGGTGTGGAAAGAGGTTTGGCCATGGACATTGTGTAAGCCAGTGGTAGAGCCAAGAAAAGAAACAAACTCTTTGTGTTCCTACCTGGTAGTCAGCATTATTAGACTTGAGGCCAGCCAGTATTCTCTTGCAGAAGTAGTGCAATGCAGAGATACAATTTCTAGCAGTTACTGAGACCTAACCTTAATACAGCCTCTGAGTTTCTATTGGCATTCATCGAACTTCAGTGTCACGATTTTCTTTATAATCCAATTCCTCGACTGGTTGGAAATACCACTTAAAAATACCCCCTATTCTTGTAAGGGAAGCAGGTGGACTGTGCTGGAGTTAAGACAATGTTGGATATCATATGTTGGCATTATGCAGCCACCTGCATTGTTCACTGAGTGTCTGGCACTATGCAGCCAGTTCATCCTTCACTGACAGTTTGGTTTGTGTGATTGGACCTTTTCTGGATCAAACAATTCTTCTAATCCAGAATAGTTTCAGATTTAAATTGAACCAGAAGTCAAGTACAAATCTTGGTTTTGTTATTTTTAAATTGAAATAGATGAATCAAAAATTTGATCTCTTGATGGAGGTATACATTATTTTCTGCTTCTTTTTTTTTCTTTTTTTCTTTTTTTGAGAGATTTGATTATACACAGAGCTCTTATTTATTTTTCTTTTTGAAATAAAAGGATACCATATTTTCCCAAGATTAACAATATTCTTAAAATTCTTTTTGAGCTGTAACAGCTATAAGAGCTTTTCTGGATCTTTTTTGTTGGCTTCTTGCCAATGACTGCTGGGGAAAGTACATCTTCATGCGAAGAAGTGTGTGTTCTCTTTGAAGGTTAACAAGGGCCTGCAGAGCACAGCCTCAGCATCTGGCTCATGAGATTAAAAACCTTAGAAGGAAAGCGCCGTGGACCTCAGATGATGAGTAACCACCTTAAAAAGAAGGATAGGTGTGAACAGACAGCCTAAAAAATGGGGGGAAATATTGATCAGCAGGAAATTTGTCTCTTTTTAGTGAACAAGAAGTGTTAGGCTCTACTGACGACTGATAAAAATCAGGCTCTCAGGTTTGGCAAAGGGCATTAAAAAAAGTAATGAGTAGTCTAGTAGGTGATTACTCTGAAGGTTATACTAGGATAGATCTTATTAAATATTTTCATTATTGACCTGGCTACACACACACACACAAAATGAAATTGTAGTTTTGAAAACCTGCTGAGGGCATAGACATGGGAGATTTTGGTATGTTGGAGGGTTGGAATGACACAAGAATTGCATTATATTGATGTCTAGAGCCTTAGAAATTGTAGGGCATGTAATCAGAATGCAAGGTTGGTCACTTAGAGACTAGCAAGGTTTTCACATAACATTTGGGAGCTTGGTGGGAGGACTCCGGCAGGTTGTTGCTTCTCCAGAAATGCCTCCATTGCAGACCTTAATTTAATGAGTTTTCTCTCTCCTGATTTATTTCCTAGATGCCAGATTCCTGACAGTTTATTAAAAATTAAACTGCCAGCAAATTTACAAAATCTATGTAGTGATTATTTTTTTGCTTTTGATGAACATCCATTACAGGATTTTATCCTTATAATTAGAAAATGAAGTTATTTAGGGTTTTTTTGGTGTTTTCTTTTTTTTTCTCTCTCCTTTATTTATTTATTTTTTTTTATATATCAGAGAACATCAAACAAATATCCCATCATTTAGTTAAATAGACATATGACACTGTGTGACACAAATGATCTTTTGGACCATGTGGTGTTTGCTGTCCACATAAAAAAGCATAGCCTGAAATAATTTTCTTGACAGTGCTTCAGGGTTTGTTTGGAGGAGGTTTCTATCTTCATACATACATATAAAAACATAGAAAATAATGCAATATTGTTTCTGAAGTTGGAAGTTAATACTGGCCTCATAAATAAATTATCTGATACTATGGATTCCTGGGTGTAAAGCTGTTGGGGTGTGAGTTTCCCAACAGTAAAAAGGAGTCTGATACAGCATTGAGGAGTGAATTTATACCCAGATTCTGGCAATATTGTGGATGCTGTGCTGGAGTGCAGTTACACAAAAAGTCTGTGACTATCTGCATGATTAATATTTTTTCCTCTGTTGCTAAAGAGATATTGGAAGGAGTGTTCTGCACCATTGGGGCAGCTCTGTGTCCATGGAGAAGTTAGTATGAAATAGAGAAGTTCTGAGTTGTACTTTTTAGAAAGATTCCTATATTATTATTATAAAATCCTATTTCTGTCATGTTTTGCTTCCTTTACCCACATGTGAATGCATATCCTTTTTCTTAACAGCTCTTGTCTAGCTCATGCACCAACCTGTAGCTGAATGTATTGGTCCACACGCTGTTGACCCCATGAAATCCCATAATTGCAGATTCCAACTGCATTGATTCTGGCCTTTCCAGCTCCATGGGAGAGTGTCTCTTACCCCATTAGCTGCCCAGCTTGTTTCTCACACCACTGAAGTGAGTTCTCCCCTCCCAGCTCGGGTTCCCACATCCCATGTGCCACAAGTGTTTTTCTCATGGACCCCTGGATCTTCCACCCTCTCCTTAGTCTGTTGACTAATTTCTCCAGCATGTCCTATGCAGGAAATGCACCTCTCCCACCTCCTCTTCTTTCCTCCCTCTGGGTTCCCAGGATGAGAAGTTGCAATCCTTCCCGTTGTGTGTGCGGGCGCAGCCTCCGCTCAGTATTGCAAAGGGGAGAGAAGGGAATGGCTGGAGGAGCAGGGAATCTCTGCCTGACCAGAACCAGCTGAGCAAGAGGGAGTTTCCTGACTACACTGTGATTCAGACTCCTATGGTGACAAGAGGGATGTTTCTGGGAGTTGAAGGACGGCATGCAGAACTAGTAATTATCAAATCTAACCAGAAAGCTTTTTTTTTGTTTTTTTGAAAAGGTAACAAAAAAAACATTGAACAAAATATTCCTAAAATATAGAAGCAGACCCACTACATTTCCTGAAGGTCTGAAGTTAACAGAATTGTTAATTGTTATCTCATACTTTTTCTCTCTACCTGTGAGTCTTACTGTGGAAGGAAGATTGTTTTGTGTACATTAAGGCTTTCCCATGCAGTTTGGAATAACTTGTAATATCCTTTTATAGTTTGGTAGAGGAAATAGTGATTTTATGTATCTATAATTCTGCGCTTTATATATGAATTATTGTGGTGTTACTTAAAATCGTTTGCAGTAAGATAATTCAGACTTCTCTTTGAGTCAAGACTAAGAAAATACCTGTAAATTAGTGCTAATGGTCAGTGTAGCTGAGAGAGAAACTCTTTCATGTTTGGAATTGACTGTAAGATTGAACTTACTCCAATTTATTGCAAAGTCAATATTCAGTTTAAAAATTAAAAAGGTTAATAATTATTAGGTTTTCAGAGGAAAAGTACTAGTGTTATGACCTGCCTAACATCATACAGCTACAAAAATGCTATAAAATGATTTTTTAAGCTTATATTTATAGTGAGTAGTTGGCTCATTCCTTCATCTCACTACTTATGCATCCATGAACTGTTAATTAATACTTTTGCAGTAATTACAGAATATTTTAAATATACATCATTCTTCTGAATTTTAAAAGATCAGGAATTTTTTATTAATTTAAAAGGATAATAGTACTGACCCACACTTTCATCAACTCTTTAATAAAGAGGTACTTTTTCACATAATTTAAATTTTTACATTTTGATAGCAAGGAATAATAAAAAGTCTTTTTTTTTCATACTTTTTTTCCATTTACTCTTCTAAGCTGGGTCACCATTGTATCAAAAAGGGTCATTGTTTTCCATAAAAAGGCGAGTGATTGCCTGCAAGTATTGATAAAAGGGGTAGTTGCATCCTACCTCTTTGGGCTCCTGGCATGCGATTTTCTTTATACAGGGGGATGCGGTTTGTAGTAGAAATTTTAATTCCATTTAGTTTCTTCTTCTTTTTCACCACTCTGTAACATGACTGGGAATGTTTAACCCAAATAATTAGGTAGCTCCTTGCAACGGAGCTTTTCCCAGTGCTCCTTGATATATGGCTGCCATGGAGCACAGAAGAAACCAGAGCACAATTTTTAAATGAGCAATACAGTGTGGAAAATTCAGTGGCTAGGTTTGTAGGGAGAGATAATACCTCATAATCGAACAGCTGATACCCTTGGAAAAGACACATAAACTTCAGGCACTTCCATCACTTCCTCAGATATGAGGTAGCATTTGCAGCCTTTGAGCTTGACAGAAGTAGAGATCAGTTGCCTTGGAGTGTAGCTGATGAGGTTTATTAGAAGAATCCAGAGGAAAAGAGGATTGCTACTTTTGGAGCAGAGGAATAGTTTTAACAAGAGAAACAGCAGGAGAATACAAGAAAAGTGAAAATCAACAGGCACAGTTCCTGCAGGACACCCATGGTGTCTGATCTCAGCCCTCCAAAGTTGGTGGTCAGCTCCCTGGAGGCAAAGGGACACTGCCAAGGAGATCCTTGCTTGGGAACAGGGAGGTGGTGGAAAGGTGTAGCAACAGGGAAGTAGGTTAGAAAGATGAAGTAATTGGCTGCAATAGAAAACATCCCACATATCAAGAAAGGGGGCTCTAGGTGATACTTTTAATCTTTGCTCTATAAAACACAAGTTAATTTTCATGTGATGTAAAATCTCTCTTTATAATCATCTGCATACATATATAAGTTGTGTGCCCTGGCTTGTGTGTGATGTGAAGAAACATTTTTGGATTTCGTCACGTTCATATTTTTAATGCTGGTTTTAGTATTACCCCTTTTAAGTTTTGGTGGAGTTTGCATGGTTTGTTTTAAAGCAAAGAACAAATAAAGATAGCACTGTATTTTATAAACTTAAGACATCCAAGTAATGGCAAACTGACTAGTTAGTTGTGGTGCATATAAAACTGTTTGTGTAAATGTTTATTTTCCAGTGTCATAGCCAGATTGACTCACTGCGAGCTATCCACTTTCAGGAATTGTGTTAGACCACACAAATGTAGAAGCTGGAGGCACAGATGCTTGATGAAGGGCCATTGCTCTGTTCCTGCTTGAATGTGCCTCTTGGACTTGAGTAGGTGATTTTCAGTAAGCAGTTTGTTTATAAATCTCTATTTGTGAGTTATTTGCTCACATGTGATACAAATCATGACACAGTTTGCAGAACTGAATAGGCTGAGCAAATATTTCCACAGATTGTTTGTATCTAAGTAACTGGATCTATGCTCATGGCAGCATGCATCTGCTCACCTGTTCCACATTCATGTGTTTAAGGACCCTTAATTTTGGCTGCCTTGCATTTGCTGCAGTTGTCTCACCTTTTTTTTCTCTTGACTCAGTAGTGAGATGTTCTGAGCAGACACTCTCCCTGCCTGCAGAGAGAAGGGAAGGTGAGCTGTGTTTGTTTGGAGCAAGGCTTCTGCTTTTATGCTGTTTTGTTGGCTACTTTGTGGTTTTGCATAATGTTATTTACAGAGTACCCAGTAAAACACAACATACATGTGCAGCAGATTGTGTAAGAAGGGAATGGAATAGCTTACAATGAACTACATTGAGTTTGCTGAGCTGAGAAATACTTTGTGATAATGGTCAACCTTTGCTTTTACTTCTATATTAAGGTTCAGAGATTTCTGATTCCTGTTGTACCTCAAGGTACAAGAGGAAGTTAGGTTGTATGTAAAGACTGGGAGGTGTAATATATTTTGATCATCTTAATCTGAGTCAGTGGGCATTATTGGGCTCTAAGATACACCCACAAGGCATTGCTACTAAGTCTAAGCACCATTACTTAGGCTGGATGCAACATATCCAAATGACATTGATTATTTAGGACTGTCTTTCCATAGGAACTTTTATGGAATAAGTGTTAAGGGACACACTTGTTTGCAGTGTTCCTACAAGTTCAGTTGTCTTAAAAGTGATTTACTTCCTTAAGATATATAGTTTTGGTGGTGTTTGTGATGAGGCTTTGCAGATTATTCAGGCATGTGACTTTTTCTGAGGTGGCATACATGTTTTACAAGCAAATTTGTGATGGGAAACAGTATTTTGTTTCTGTCTCTTTCAGAGTGCTATACTAAACATTGTAATTTCTTTCCCCTGATAAACTTCTGAATCCTAGGCTAGCTGCTATCATAGGCTACTGTGTTACAGTTAATTGAACAGATTATTCCATTTGCTTCTATTTTCATTTCAAGAATTCCTGTTTTAAAAATTGCAATTTCTTAATTTGAAGAATTTTATAATACAGACTGGCTGACATATCTGTCTTCTAAGGATCACTTAGAGAATCTTATTTTACATTTTGCCTGTTTGCTATTGCAGTGAGTACTGTAGTGTTGTGGTATAATTTGTTTTGAACTTCTACTGTCAACCAGTAGTACCCTGTAAATCCCAGTTTATTGTGAAAATTTGCTGCATGGTTGCTGTTGCAAAAGTTGAGACTTGAGAGGGAGATAAACTGAGTATTTTAGGCAGAATTGAGAATGTATAAAATGTAATGTTTTAGCACATCCTGTGTTCTTACTGATTTTAAAAATAATAAATCCCGAATGCAAAATATGAAATCTTTGGTAAAAATTAGATATCAGTGGGTTTTGAAAATACCTGATTGTGAGAGTACTACATTTTGTAGATGAAGACATATCAGCTATGAAAGCTTTTGATTTTATCTGTACTTGTGACACTGAAACACAGCAACATCCAGATTTTATTCTGTGATGGGTATGTGCTGCCATTTCTGTACTTCCTGGGTTGCTTCCTTCTCTCCTCATTTTGAAAATTTTTGAGGAAATTTTATTTTGTATTGTTTCTGTTAAGGGCCATAGGCCCAAAAGTCTGGTCTACCAGTGGAACTGCTAGTGGTATCAAAAATACTGTGGTGGAGGAATGTTTCATAACATTTTTCAAGTGCAAAATACTTTGTTGAAGAAAAGGTGGACTAGCATTAGATGAATGGCATCGTAGGCTTTTAGTTATCTAAATATTGAGTTTATTTTGAACTCTCCTTCTCTCTATTGGAGAAGGGAGTATTGGGAATCAGTAGACACCAAAAACTTTACAAAGCAAGTATTTTACCTGCCATACTCTGATGTAATGTATTATGTGTTACAACTGAAGAGCCAGATGCATTTCTAAACAGAAGGAAAAAGTGCTTAAGGCTTTTTGTGATCTCTTGCAAGTTACAAAGTACAATCCACTTCCCTGTTTCTAGCACCATAACTCCTCCCTGGACCTTTGTAGTTCATGTACGTCCCTTAATAGGTCTGTCAAGCAAAGCAAAGCATTTGTTTGGCATGCTGCTGCTGCTTTGATTTAACAAGGGCAGGGAGCGGCCACAGCTGCAGTCTGGTGCTCTGGGCTCACCGTGGCCCAACAACCAGGAACCAGCCTGCCACGGCCCCGGTGTGAACTCTGGTGTCTCCTTCATGTAGCACGTCATCTCCCGTCACCTGTGCCAGCTACACGTGCATGTCAGCACAGACAAGCTCTTTGACACATAACTGAGGGAAAAAAGACATTGGACTAGAAAATGTGTCAGCTCCACCCTGATGCTAATTCTTTTTTCCTAGACTTCATTAATGCTCCAGCACTTCTTAGTTTATGAGAAGAGGTCTTGTGAATGCATTAATGCTTCTACATAGGAAGTGTGTCGCTGGCTTGTGTGCTGGGCTGCAATGTCAGCCACTGCTTCCTGTATCAGGCTGTCTGCCTCTGGGCATTGAAATTAAGCACGGTACAGCCAGGGCTCAGCAGACCTGGATGCAATTCGTCTGAGTAGTCAAACACAGAGAAATGCCTTATAAGTTTGCCATGTTCCTCTGATTTCTGTAAATCCATGTCTGGATTCCATTATCACGTAATTGCAGTTGGACATAAGATCCCACTAGAAAACAGTTCTGACCAAACCAGCGTTTTAGAAATGGTCTACTTCTGCGTACTTGAATTGAGTTTCAGTACTGGCAAACCAGTCAAAAGAGAGCTTTGTCTGCACTTATAGCTAAGAGCCAAGGACTTCTTGGTCATGAGAGCTAAGATTTTGTGTAGTCTCTCTGTGCCCCAGGTTCACTTTCCTTGGGCAAATTACTAAAGTCAGCAATTTCAAACTTGGGAGACTGGAGTTAGGTGTTGACAGCCATCTTTAAGTACCTAAATAAGTGGTCTCATTTTAAGAGGTCCTGAGCACACCATTCTTTTTGACTTCAAAAGAAGCTGCAAATGCTGTGTCCACTTTGATTAATTGAAAGGCTGACCATCAAAGTGAAATTATGTTGCCAAGCTAAAGGAAAAGAAATAAAGACTTAGCACACTGTGTAAATCAATCGCAGATCAGAGTTTACTGGGTATAAAACGTACAGCATCTTATGTGCCCTTTTGTACTTTCTGAATCTCACTGGGCCCAAAACTACAGCAGAAAACCCCTCACGGTTTGTGAAATATGGCAATGCCCAGAAACATTTGCCAGTTTAGCCACTGAAAAATAGATATGGCTGCTCAAAATTTATACTGTTTGCTAGGGCCTTAGGTGAAAAGAAAACGAAATTTTAAAATGCTTATTTTTTTTCATTTGAAGGTAATGTCTTAAATCCTCGAGAGATGAACAACCTACTACCTTCCCCTACTTTGATCGATCTGTCTTTGAGACATGATTTACACCTTATTATAGTACTTCAGGTTACGGCCTCTGTTCCTGAAAGTTTTGTGGAGATAGGTGTCTGGGGAGGAAAGAAAAAAAAGACCCAATAAGTGCCCTGATGGAAAAAAAGGCTCCAGAGTGTGTGTGTGTGTTGGTTGTGTTTGCCACTCCTCACAGCAGAGGAAATGCTCTGTGCAATGGAAATTTCAGCTGGGTACTGAATAACTCTTGAGGATATTATCATGAGAAGACAGAATTTGCTAAAACCACTGTTGGCAGAATTGCAGGGTTTTTTTGGGCTTGGTTTGCCAGCTCTTACCCCCTCTTGGTGTTTCCTGGGTCATCAGCACATTGAGGCAAACCAGAGTGCCAGGTTTAAACATGGCATTTGTGGTGCAGATACATATTTGGTATAATGTAGACTGAGCCATCAGCAGTGCTGTTACTCAAAATTACTGCAAATTTGGCACAAAATGAATGTTTAGTACTGAATAACGGAATAGTTTTTCTCACAAGTGTGTCACCTTCTCCATCTTAGCAGCTCCTTGCCACCAGCACCCAAGTACTGATCTACCTGTACCGCCCTCTGATGCATCTTCTAGTGACAGAGGCTGCCGTTACTGGTATCTGTGGGTGTGGAAGCAGGAATTGCTGCCATCCTTTGCTGCTTGACCTTCAATATTGGGAGGTGTGTGTGAATTTGGAAATCTATTTTATCTTCATTCTCTCCAGTACTTCTGTATACAGCTGAAGGCTAGGTGATACGTTTTTGTCATGGCTCTTTTATATTGCTGGCACACACAATATATTCTGTTATCTGATAAGATTAGTAAGTCAAGCAGCATGAATGATTATTAAGTATAATTGTTTGTTTATATAAATATGACAGTAAAAGAGGTTACTCACACAGGCCAAGTGACCCAATTATTCAGATTTTGAATGTGTAGAGATGTGTTATATTGCTATACTCCAGGGAAAGAAAACCTATGTTGAATTGCTCAGTAAGTTAAATTTTTTTTACAGTGCTAGTACCCTGTTGATGAGAAACTGCTGGAGAGTTCCTCAATACTACATGTTGTATTTCTGTCCCTAGGAAAAAAAGTTTTTGTAACTGCCTTAATAAGTGACCATTTCCTGCAATGAATGCTGATCTACCCAGGTCTTCCTGTCAGAAAGTTCAACTGTACATAAGTAAAGTGATAGCATTAGGTTTCAACCCAAGTCTTCTATAGCTCCTACTTGATATTTTCAGTTTGTTGATTTAAAAGTGGGCTTGGAGATTTCCATTAGGATTGCTGCAGGCTTTATCTTAACCCCTATGCAAAAAAGTCTTGAAATTATATGGACAGCTTCATTTTTAAAACACTTGGCTTCAGTAGGAAGCTAGCCAAACTGAGGGAGCTGGTATTCTCAGAGTCAGTGTTTTTTGGCTGATCGTAGCCTTTGTAGTTTAGCCAGTTGTTTAAAAATCCACAGCACAACCAAAAGCACCTAAAACAACGGTAAAGCCCCAGTAAAGCAGAAGAAAGAGTGTGATTAATCTAAACTTTAGACTTCCAGTGATTTCTTGCTCTACCATGCCCATTTATTGGTAGCTGAGCAGCAGACCATTGTAACAGCGCAGAGGTCTGTAAAAACAGGGCTTCCTCCTGCAGCTTCCTGTTGGGCAGGAGCAAACACAAACTGTACTCCACTGTTAAGTTGTGCATAGCCCATCTTTACGTGTATCTCCCATGACAGACCTTTACTGTGCACCTCGGGGTCAGCCACTGGATGCTGCTTCATTTCAGATCACGAAACTGATCCCTGTAGTCAGACTTAAAAGAACAGGCGATTGCCCAGTTCACAGAGAGCAGCTCTGGCCCTAAGGGAGGCCAGCTTCTAGACTGGGATCTCCAAGCAAGGCTTCATTACCCCTCATTTCCTCCAGAAACCTGGCTGAGCGACAAGGAAGCTGTTAAAAAATATTTTATCAACATTTTCTTTAGGGATTGTGGATTTGCCCAAAATGAAACATTCTAAGGAAGTGCAAACTTCCAACTTGTTTCCTGCCTTCTTACCTGGCAAATTTTCTGGGACTTCATGGCAGTTTGCTTGAGGAAATTTATTTGAATTTGCATCCTCCAGGGCCTCCACTCCAGCATGCCACTGAAACAGGAGCCTGGCAGCAATGGTGCAGCTGGGAGATCTTGGCCTCCTGGCAGGAATGCCCTCAGAAGTTAACAACTTTGGGTGAAATAGAGAAACTGGAATTTATATCATGAATCCTACAAGGAACTGTTTTTTTCTAACGTGTAATTTTACTGCAGTTGATCTAGCTAGTAAATACTCAATTGTAAAACACACTGCAATGTTTAGAGATTGAAAGTTACTCAAATTACTTATCCTTCCCTCAACCAGTCATAGAACCAAGTCACAGAATCTTCCAGAACTGGAATAGCCAGCTGCTCCCCTTTTGTTAAGGAAAGTGACATGTATGTTTTTGTGTATTTTTTTGTGTTTTTCTGGTGGTACTTTTCTGTCTGGGGATGCTTTCTGGACACTGCAGATGCTCCTACCTGGAGCTCAATTTAGAAGTCTTATTTATAACTAAAGAAGTTCTGATATAAAAACTTACAATTAAACCAATACTGGGGTTTTTTTTTAGGACATTGAAGGAAATGTGCAAAGATAATACTTCTTGATGTTGCACTCATATTTATATCTTTATGTTATATCTGCAAAAAGCATATACAGTTAGGTAAGTTTTGGATTTTGTTGTTACATGTCTCAGGTATGTTGATGTCAACCTTCCTTCACCTTGAAAAAAGGCTTGTGTGGGCCTGAGAAGTTCTGGGAGCACTCCCAATATGCAGTTGAACTGACAGATATATTCTTAAAACAAGGGGTGTGTTGGGTTTTTTTTGCTTGTTGTTGCTGGTTTGTTTCTTTTTTTTCTGTCAATAAATTTTACGTAACTCAAACTAATAACATTTAACAAATTCACATCCATTGAGTTTATAATGTTGGAATTAAGTGGTTTTCCATACGCACAGATAAACGTTCATGTTAGCTTTGTGCATAATTACAATTAATACCAATTTTCTTTTTTGTTACAACTTTAAATAGTTTTTGTTTTTAAATTTCTTATTTATGTACCCCTTCCCCTATTTCTCTGTATTTGGAATTGGATAGCAATTGCATAACAACATGATTGTTAGTAATGTTTGCTAGGGAGGTTAGAACTGTGAAATCCTGTTTTATTGCTATAGCAAAATTGTAGGATTTGTGGAGGGAAACACCCCCTCCCAAAAAAAAAAAAAACAAACCAAAAAAATCCCAACTCCAAAACAAAACCAAACTACTGAAACAAAAAACCCATAGCAAAATCTATAATCTATGAAAAGTATGTGGCTCTTCTTCTCACTATAATTGCTCCACTAGTTTTTCAGATATTTTCAGAGGTCTTTAATTATTTAAAATTTATATGACATTTTACAATTGCTGTTATTTTATACTCTGAAAAATTGGTTACTTTCATGTCTGAAATCACAGAGAAATCATATGAACTAAATATTACATTCTTGCCACTGCTTTTATGCATTGCATGTTTAGCATCTAACTAAAATGTGAGTAGAAAGCTCATCTTGAAAGAGACTACTTAATTAAAAATTAAACGATGAATTAAAACTTAAATTATGCAAAACTAATAAGCTACGTTACCAAAACACACAATTAATTTGCTACAATATATGGAAAGAAAATGTTAGCGTTTTCACTTTTGTTTCGTGTTTGCATTGCAGCCTGCACAGTCTGCTGTTTTGGAATTCCTCACCTTGAAATATTTGGCATATCTGAATTAAGATATAAATCAGTGATTTTTAGGTTGTGAGTTTTGCAAAACTCATCAGAGATTGAAACTTTGATAGTGCAAAGGAATCTGTTATAAAGTGGGGCGAATCCAATTATTTTTCAATTAGTGCAATATCACTTCTTTGTATAAGATTCAAATCAGTGCATCGTATCACCTTGTGCAAATCGATAGAGTAAAAATGGACTTGTTGACAAAAATTACAATTTAACCTATTGCTCTAATTCTGTGGTATAACAGGTTTATTTTTTACTGGAATTGCTTTCAACTAATTGCAAATGCTGAGATTCTGCATACAGTAATTATGTGTGCTTACCTTTATAGAGACCAGACGAAACATGCCTTTAAATTCTGTGATTCATTTAGCTGTTTAAAGGAGATACTCACTAAGTCCTGTGTCAGAGGCACAGGAAAGTATTTTCTTAGTAGATGTGGGGATGTGTTTCTATGTGTCTAAAATACTGCAGTGGCCAAATGCTAGACGTGCTGCAAAGTACTCAGTGCTTTACTGTAACACAAGCAAAGGGAGACATTTTCAGTAGTATCTGCTGGTGTTTTTCATGATTATATTCTTCAACCTGAGAAAAGCTTAGATGGCTGAAGGAAAAAAATTAGGGAATTAAAGAAAACTCCATCTGATTAAGTTAATTATGATGCTTGAATCTAATACTTTATTATTGCTGTACTCTGGAAGGTGGAACTACATTTACATTTGCATTTCTTTACATTTTAGTATTACATAAAATAACATTTGCTTTTAATGTTTCATATCAAATATCTTCAGCACTTTTCTCTCAGGTCTTGCTAATTTAGCCTTTGTAGCTATATAAGTAGTTGTTTCTCTGGCATTATAATTTAAAAGTTTACATTAAAAATAAAATCAATACAGGGATAAAAGCATGAAGAGTACAGCTAAAATAATTTATAATAGCTCTATTGGTGATGAAAATCTAAGGAATGAATATTGTGCATAATAAAGGCAATTATCTGAGCTGCTTATAAGGAAAAATACTGCTCTTGGTGTTGGGGGATGGAAAGAGGAGATCATGGAAGCAGTTACAGCTCTAATTTTCTGGGTTGAGCTATGTTAGCCCTGGCATAAATTGCAGCAGCCTAGAGGTACATGTGCCATCTGAGGATTGCATTCTGCCCTGATGTCTTTGTGACTGTGTCGCAGAGGTGTGGGGGAGAGAGAGCAAAGGCACTGGCGTCTGCTGGGGATTTGCACGCACCGGGAGGTCTGAAATTTCTTCAGTCATCCTCTCACACGTCAAACGCAGCCTTTGGTTGGTTTGCACAACCTAAAGTCCAGTGGAGTGGGTTGTGATAAGAAAACCGGCTTGGTATTTAACCTGAGTGATTTTTCTTACTTCTGCATTTATCAGGTAAAAGTTCTCTCTTCAACAAAATGAAGTGTTTAATCTACTATCACAAAGAGTAAAATGTGAATAAAGATTGACTTGACATAATCCTTCTAACTGCTCTTGATGGACATCTTAAGATTCAGCTTAATTTAATTGAAATCTTAAACTCTGTCTTTTTGGGAAGCTCTTTTCTTTTATGTCCATGGTTAAGTGAGCAAGGCAATGACGTGCTCCCTTAACAACTGTTCGAGTATCATCGGGCTGATTGACTAATGTTTCTGCCCTTTTTATGCACTTCTGGTGTTCCATCATGGCTTTCTCCTTCCTGTGCATATAAGTGGATTTATCTGAATGATAATAAGCCAGATGGTTAGGTGGTAGGCCAGGTATTTTGAAGGTAAGCATATTCTTTGTCATAGAGCCATGTTAGCCAGGAGCTCTGCACCACATTTCAAATCCTTCAGCAGTCTCCCCAGGAGGTGGCAGCTGTAGAAGCCTAATGGATATCATCACCTTCAACTGTCAGCTCCTTTTTTCCTGTCTGTCATGACTGTTTACTTCTGATCATACCAGTTGACATTTATGTGTCACAATAGAAAACTGAACCAGTGCAGGAGTAAAGGCGACACTGGGTTTACGGTTACTTCTTGTATCACAACAGGCAGCTGGCAACTCATTAACACCATGTGGAGTGTCAAGCATATAGTATATTAAATAAAATTAATGCCCACAGGCCCTGCAAATAAGGAGATGGCCATAACAGACAATGAAATTACATAAATGGTTGAAACAGGAATAGTAGAGGTGACAGATTTAAAAAAAAAAAAGAGAAAAAAAAAAAGAAAGAAAAAAGGCAGGGGGCAGGGATGAGTCTGTAGGCCAAGGTACATGAAGATGTCAAGCCTTTGACTGTCATTCCTTGTCATTTTCTTATTTACCCTCTGAAGAAGGACATGTGGCATGGGAGAGATCTGCCAGGCATCTGGTGACCTACTGGAATCTCTGTGTTTGGCAGCAATGGTAGTGTTAAAATCCTCAAGGATATCCCCCCACATTCTCTTTAGCCATTATTCAACAGTGAGCCTGAGTACAGAAGAATTGTACTCAATTGTGGTGATCCAGGGAGAGCATGTTAGCTTGAGCTAGGTCCTGAGAGTGATAGAAAAGTGCTTCTCTTCATAAATAGCTAACATGGCTTTATGTAAAGCAATCTTGGAGTCTTTTACTTAGATTCTCTGGAATAACCACTCTTCTTTTGTATTAGATGGGCTATGTGGGCCATTGGTCATATGCTTTGCTCAATTTGCAAATACTGCTCTGTGTCTTTTGTCTCATGTAGTGAATGGTTTTGCTACACCACGGGCCTTATTTTCACAGGTAACATACCTGAGACATGTATATGGTGAAACAATTTATATAATTTATATAATTTATATCATATGAGATGTTTCATTCCAGATAATCTCAAATTTATTGAAAGTTTTATACAGAGGTAAAACTTCTTTAAAAAGTAATCAATGATTGCAAATTATTTTCTATATCATAATTTTAAACATAATTTGAACATAAATTGACATTAGGATCTTTTTACTTAACAGGAGTTTTAGATCCTATTTGGATTTATTTACCTAAATATGTTGGATAGAGGTGTTCCAGACTACTCAAATACTGTCAGGCATTCCAGGAAGCATAGCAAATAGTGCCTAGAGGAAATGATGGGTAGAATTTAGTGCAGAAAATGTCATTACAATCATGAAATTTTATACTCACTGGATATTATAAACCACTGAATTTTCCTTTAAGTTAAACAGGCAGATGCTGTAGACTGCAAATAAGCTGTCTTTGGGCATTATTGGGACAATGCTGTTCCTGCCAGTAGTACATGTTGGTTCAGGTGAGTTCAACGGGCAAGAATTTACACAGTACATCAGTCTTTTATGCCATTAAGCTGATGGAACCATGTTTAAAGAGAAAATGAAGAAAAAAACCTATATTTTTGTTACTTTAACAAGCTGCTTTACAATTTCTCATAAGAAACAAGAAAAAAAATGGAACACCATTCATTGTCATAATTAAATTGCTACAAAAAATAATTGTGGACCAGTGTATTGTCTCATTAAAAAAAAAAAAAGGTACCTGCTTTGATTTCATCTTTTGGCAGTTTATTTTATGCATTTATTGTTCGTTAATTAGAGTTCCTACATATTTGCCCTTCTTGCCTGATTGCCTTTGCCTTTTATAGCTACGGCGAGCTTTCCTTGCCTTTGCATTTGAGATGAGCTGAGATAGCCACCTACGGTGATTGCGTCAGTTCCCTTCATAATTTTTATTAATCCTCACTGAACACTTTTTTCCCTAATGAAAACAGAGGTCTCCTGTATTTCATTTACTTTTTTCATGTTCTCAGGATCATCTATCATTCTGAATAGTTTCTTATATCTGTTCTCCACTTCCTCAAGGTGGCTGGGATGCTGTTTTGAGTGTGTGGCCCTGCTAGAGCCATGCATACTGCTAGAATAATGCTCTCTGACTCATATGTGACAAAAAGGTCAGGTTTTCAAAGGCTGCAGGGCAATCATGCTGACCCAACTACTGTAGTGGGCTGGCCAGCTTGCTGACAGTGGAGCAGTTGAAGTGACATGCAGATGGCATAGGGGCATTGCTGCCTTTGCTGGTGGGACCATAGGATTTGGGGGATATGATGATGATTACGATGATGCAACTACTGTTTTGTTTTTTCTACTGTGCTGTCAGAGAACATCCACCGCCATGTAATGAAGTGAAATAAGTGGATCTTGTAGTAAAAACTTGTTAAAAACTCCTGATGTGTAACTTCTAGACATTTTTTGCATAGCCAGAAGAGGTAAAGCAGCTGCAGTTCAAAATGCAGAATGGAAATACTGAGTTGTTTTAATCGTCCAGTTAAATGACACGTAATAAATAAAAAAGTAAGTGCCCATACACTAGAAGGAGGATTAAAAAAACGCAAGTTTTTTTAGTATTAGATCAGATTACTTAATGTGTTGCTCTATTTATTTTATTAACAGATCAAAGGGGATACTTAGTGAGCTTTGACCAGTTTGTAAGCATTTGTGTTCAAAATTTTATTGCATTGTTACATAGACAATATTCTTTCATTCTGGGATAATGAGGAAAGGAAAAATCCTATCTGGCATCAAGCATGAATTAAAAAAATGGATAGACACATCTGAAAAGGAGGAAATAATATCATTATGCATTTTTTCATCTATCTGTGTAGAATTTCCACAGAGCTGGTGTAGGTGACCTGTTTGTGGCCTTTCTCTCTGCTGAGAGGAATGTACTTTGATTATCACCTTCCCCTCTGCTCTGGGACGCACAGACCCTGCTTTGTGGTGGCTTTATCCAGTAACTGGTGCAGGAGGCAGCAGCCAGTGTTTCTTACTGTAGGGAGCAGTGTGATGCTCCGCTGTTGATCACCACAGGACCTTATTTCAGTCTTCCTTCACCTTACCCTGTTCCTGGGCAGTGCAGGTACCTCCATCTGAACAAGGGGTTCATGAGGTTTCTGCCTGTGCCATGCTGGCAGTGGGGCAGCCAGTCTGGTTCTGGGAGCATCCCTGCCCACTGGGGCTTAATGGGGGCTCTGCTCCCCAGGATCAGGATGTTACCCAGGGGTTGGCTGGCAGAGGGTGCTGCCCCCTGCATGCCTACATGCATGGCTTCAATCATGAGGGCCTTCTGTGTTTGGGTTTGTGGTGCCAACAGCATCCTGCCACTTTCACTAGAAGTCTCCTGATAGTGTGTATTTAGGTAAGAATCCTGAAAAGATCACTTATTGGGATGGGGGCTATAGGATCTCTCTGCCTCCTGTACTGTGTGCTAAAGGCTCACAGTGCTGCAGGAGGCATGGAAATAGTTGGTTTTGGCTGGGGGTTGAGTTGCTCCTGGGGCTGGTGGGCTTTGTGTGAGCACCCCCAGCAGCTTCAGAACCTTCCTCATCCATGATGTGAGGGTGTGATTCCTGCAGGAGCAGTGCTTGGTTGGTATTTGATGGGTTTTTTAGCCCTAGAGGGTGTCACTTCATGGAGTGGAAAGGAGGACTGTGTTTTGTACTACCCTGGGTCACCCCCTTGTCCCGTGTGGGTTGGGAATCCCCTGGGACAGCACTTTTCCATGGCCACCCTTCCTGACCTCAGTCTTGGCAAAGCCACGAGCATCCATGCTGTCACATAAATGTTCCAATTGATTTGGAAGTAAATTCAGAAGAAGAGTGTCTAATTTCAGTAGATAAGTTACAGATATCTCAGTAGTGGATTCATAAGCCTTAAGACTCGTAAGGTGATTTCCCCTCTCCTCCAAAGGACTCTTCTCAAGCTCAAGTGGACAGAGATTTCTTGCTAATCTGGTAGAGACCATCTTACCTGGGTGCCTAGATCCAGGCTGAGAGCTGCAACCTGCTTTCCCCCTTGGTGGTAGCTCTGTAGGAAAGGCAGACTAACTGGAGAGGCAGCATCAACTGTGAAAGCATCCGTAATGTCAGGAAGAAAATTCTCTTTGCCACATCCCAATATTTTTCTGTTAATGGAAGCTGGGATAAATATGCTTGCTTGCTTTGTTGGTTTTTGGTAGACTTGCAATATTCCAGCATTATTTTCCTGGTTTTGTTTTCCTACGAGAAGATAATCTCATTTAAAATTTTCTTTTGTTGGTAAAACTTCATTAAAAATAAGATTCTAACAGTTCTTGAGCAGATTTTTCTCATCCTTCTATCTTTGATTCAGTTTATCTGGAGAAGGACCAGAACAATTTAGTTTTTCTTTCTTGTCCCTCTTGTCTGGTTGTCCATATAATTTTACAGGCATAATTATTTTTAGTGATACTTAATTGAGAATTTGTTTGATAACTGAACCAATGCCATACTTCTTATAGATATTTGCTTCATTAATTTGTATAACATAACAAGTCAGTTTGTAAACATGTTTAATTAGATGTAGATAAAAATAAGTGGTGAGTACAAATGCACATAAGTTTAAAAAGTTTGAAATGCATTTACTGGATGTGTCTTTTATCCCTGAAGTCCATTGAATAAAAACGTAAATCAGTGTAGCTAAATCCTACTGCTAAATGCAGTTTTACTTGCTGCTTTTTTTTCTTGCAGTAAGCACTGAAAGCATGAAGGCATGGGATTTAGGTGGATTTTTGTTCTAAAAAGAAATACTCTCTGTTTTGAGGAATACTTTTATTAGGCTGTTGTATCCTTGACAAAATGCATGCACATTTTAAAGCTGTTTTGAAATAGAGCATTTTCTAATTTAGTAATGAATAGCACTGTAGGGTCTTACATACCGCTTTGATTCAATTTTGGGAAATGGGAGCTAACCACTTTAGGTATTTCAAAGCACACTGTATTCTTTGGAGTTGCATAATATAAACCAGTGTCAGTAGATTCTCTGAATGCCTGAATCTGTCCTTTTGAAGGCGTTTGCTATTTATTTCAAAATAAAAGGGTTACCGTAGAGGCACCTGGGCTTGTGAGGAAGAAAAGGGATGCTGACACCTGGCAGATAGTTTTCTGGCGACATAACAGGGTCTAAAATATTGAGGTGGACAGTGCTTCTTTGAGGTAGCGTGTACTCCATGCTGTGCCGCATGCTTTAGAGCTATGCCTGACTTTTGCCGGCGACAGCTCCGGCGCTGTGAGCTATCGGAGCCGCGCGTCGCTTCAGGTGTGCTCCCAGAGCCTGCGAAGAATCAAAGCATCTTGGCCGGGCGGCAGTCTGCCCGATGACCTTTTTCGCATGGAGCTCGATGATGGGTTGTGAAGGGGAGAGCTGGTTACAGTCAGGACTGGGGGGACCTGCCGTGGCGTGACGGCAGGTTCAAATCAAACCCAATAGTTGCTTCTTGTACTTTCTTCCCGTGTCCTGCCAGCTTGCTCTATGGCTGCCACAACGGTAACCCTGTGAGTGGCTTGATTGGTGAGGATTTACATGTGTGCTAATTAGAGTGGAATAAATGATTGGCTGTTTGCTGCATCGCCATAAAGGGTGCCCAGATGTACACACTACGTGAACATAATGTGCACGGGCATGGCGCATCAAAGTTTGTCAGCTGCATTACCTCAGCAGGCTTAGGGCCTGTCGGAGAGCATTTGCTGATAATTGTCCCCTATGATTTAGTGTCTGACTTGGTGAAAGTGAAGGACCTCAAAGTACTGTCTTGGCAAGGGAATTTCTGATCGTTTAACAAAAGTAATAAATGAGCTAAAATCTGTCAAACGAGGATAAAAAAAATCTAGAGCTAAAAGCAAGCAGTCTTAACTGAAGAATTCTGCATGCTTGGAGATAGTTCGGAACATAACACTAACTAAGCATTAAATTAGCTGCTGCAATTAACAATAGACACTGAACAGAGTGTTTAATTATGCTTAATTTGTTGTGATACAGCACAAGTCTTCAGTTATGAAAATCCCCCAGATGCCCAAGTATCCCCTGTATAGCTAAAAATGCACTAAACTTTGCACACTTGGCTAATTTTACCAAAGAAAATACAGAACATTCCTTTTCATTTTAAAAATCTGCTTTAGATGAAGGAAAAATAAGTTTATCTTTAGAAATGATAATTCTTTTCAAATCTCTCTTAAATGAAAAAAAATATCTGGGC
The DNA here is from genome assembly GCF_028551555.1 of Melozone crissalis. NCBI lineage: Eukaryota > Metazoa > Chordata > Aves > Passeriformes > Passerellidae > Melozone > Melozone crissalis. Next base: position 28,993,732 of record NW_026535820.1, read on the forward strand.
TATATCTTTTTTCATTAAAATATATAATTAAGACGAAATCCCACATGCATCGTATTTATGCACAAAAATCGGTAATATCTGATTACTTTGACAAGTAATTTTGTACTTACATGTTCACAATATTGATAATGTATTAATGTACAATGATTAAATGGTTAAGCTGCCATATTAAAGTTATGAGCAGGAACATTTATCCAGCATAGCTAAGCAGGAACAAAGACTGTCCATTTACAGATGGCATTATTCAATCTCCGAACTGCTCAAAGATGTTAGCATTACGGCATTGATTCTGAGCACTGATACTGTGCCTCACTCCAATGACCCAATAGAGTTAAGTGATAAGGTTAAGTTAATTACTGTATCTGTGCTATACAGCTTCCACATGATTACTGCTGAGAAAGATAGTGATTCTTCTTGCTTTAATTAAGCAAAAAGAGAATGAAAAGATATAATTGGTTTTTATAATAATCCTGTCTTATATCACTATCAACAAGCGTCATGTGTTTTTTCTACAACTTTGTTGCACAAATTCCTAGCAGCAAAATTTAAACAGTAGAATGTAGAAGTAAATTATTTAAATCCCTGTCCTAAAACACATTGTCAGCTAAAGAATTAAATAGTTAATAGCTGTACTAATACTTCTGTAGCACCAAAGCGCCTGTGACAGTAAATTGTGTACCAGTTATGAAAAATCCATATTTGACAGTTAAAGACCATCTGCTATTTTTAAAATTTCCATTATTACATTATTATATATTAATAACTGTTGTATTTTTGTTTCTAATAATGTATTAAATGGCAGTACTGTGGCTTTAATGCTGTTTTTTAAACAAGAGCTTTAATAGTATTTTATTTTAAATTTGCTTATTGGTTGTCAAAAATTGTTACCTTTGGTTTGAAGGTGAAAGGGAGTTGTAAAGGGTTCAGAAAAAAAGCCTAAGCAGTCTCCTGTAGGATAATGCTATTTTTTTTTCTTCTAGTCATGCATATAATAAAATATATGTATATTTTGAGGTATGCAAAAGCAGTTTTATACTGAAAATAATGAATACAGATGAAAGCTGACAGTGAAAGAAGAAGAGAGATAGTAGGTAGGTAGGTTTTAGTCCTTCATGTGTTAAGCCCTGGTTCTGTGAACTGTTCTGCATATGTAATCCCATGTCTCTGTGTTGAGCTCTGCTAGGTCTCACAAGTTTACAAAGGTTTGCCCATGCAGACAAGATTATTTTACCATATCTTTGCTTATGTAAGTAACCTCATAACAACTGCTTCAGGTTCTTACCATTTTCCTAAATGCTGCCTCCCTAGCAGGAAGGGAACACATGTTGCCTTTCATTGTTGCTGCATTGCACAGGTGTTGGTGGTCAGTGAGCTGCAGATTTCTGCTTTCTCATTGTGGTTTGGTTTTTAAATAGAATTGTGATGTGTCAAACTCATTGTAACAGGAGGACTGATAGAGATTGTTAGATTAAAAATAGTAGTGCCTGTTTTCTAATTTTTCTCCACATGAGGAAAATCTTTTTCTTCCTCATCCTGTAAATAAGTATGACTTTAAAACTTCGTTGAACAAAAAAATTTGGAAAAAGGTTCCGTTCTGCACATACAAATTTTTAGCAAAGTATTTGGTAGTCCAGGACAAGACGTATGTTCTTTACTAAGTACTATGAATATATTTTAATATTCTTTTATTCACAATAGTAAATTTTTATCTCCTTAGCAATGATTTTTTGCAAATAGGATGCACTGAGATTAAAATTGTGCTGTTGGAGATTTTAAAAGCTTCTTGATACCCTGCCTGTGGACAATCTCTTCCTATTTTGTAGCTACACAGAGTTAATTGGCTAGTGTTCCACTTCTATAGAGGACTTGTATGCAATGGTATGAAGTTCTAACCATACTTCTTTCTCTCTGTAATTCTAATTTTTTCTTCTTGACAAAAATATTTCCTTGAAGCAAAAAATTCTTAGTTTCTACGTAAGAGAAAAAACAACTATGTCCAATGTTTGTGATATTCTTTTTTGATAGCAAGTGTGTTTAGATGCTTGTTTTGTGTTTATGAAAATACAGTAGAGCTGCTGTTGCAGAACCTGTATATGAATAGAGAGAATCTTGTATGTAGGGATCCATGGTTGCCATGCAAGAAGGTCAAGGGAAGAAAAAGGGAGAGATATTCCAAATTATCAAACTCTAACATTTATAAATAATTTCAGAGTAGTTAAGGGTCTTGTTCAGAAGGAAAGCACTAGGACTTGGATAAGAATAGGTGATGAAGGTATGAAGTAACATGTGAACTGTTTTAAAAAATCTTATTTGATTTTGTTTTTAGTTAATTACATGAATTTGAAAATCTCAGACACAGGATTCATTGGACCTTTTCTTCCATTACCTCTATACTGGTGTCTGCTCTCTCATTTGCAGAAGAGAAAACTGAAGTAAATAATCACTCTTAATTTAGGAGATATCCTAAAGGATGTGCTAAGAAATTATATATGTGGCTCAGTCAATATTAAGGATTGGATGGGTTGGCAGGGAAGATTCTGCAAATCAGGGTGTTTTGTGGCTTGGGGGTCCCTGTATTTTCTTGTTCAGTGGGTGAACTGAGTATTTCCAGCTCTTTGCCTGTCAACCTGATGTCTTTTGTCAGCTCTGTAGTCAATTTTTTAAAAGACTCTTGACATTTATTGCAAACAGATGCAATGACAATTGAAACATTTTCTTCTCATTCTTTTGTCTTAATAAATGTATTCATCTGGAAAGCAGAATCTCTTTTTCTCCTCACTTGAGTGTTATAGTTTGCATTGGTGATGGGAAAGTAAAGCAATTGTGCAGAAAATGAAAAAGCATTTTATGAGAAAGAATGCACTGAGAATTTCTGATTTCTCCATGTACAGTAAATATTTTGAAATGTAAAGAACATCCCAACTTCTGAATTCTTAATAAGTCTTCAGATAATGTAAGCGCAGATACAGGAGGCAGACATTATGTGTTTCATAATGATATCTGCTCTCTTGCTGTTTGATTGCACAGACAATTTGACAGTGATGGACATTACTCATGCTTAATTATTTTTAGAAAACATTTCTAACATTTAATGACTCTTAAGAAAAATGAGCAGGGGACAATTTCAGTCTTCATGACAACTGAGCATCCGTGTCCCTTCAGTACTTTGACATGCAGTGTAATACAGCAGAGCTAACAGCTGTGAGTAAGCTGAGCCCATATAGCATTGCTCTCCTGACATATGATGGGTTAGCACTGTGTAATAATAACAATATTCTTTAGTTATGTGCTTCTTAATATATCAAGATGTTTACATATTTCAGCTGAGGTGGTTCTTATTTCATTAGGTCACATTGAGCAAAAGCAGCTTGTAAAGTTGCTTTCATATGTCAACGTAATGATAAAATGAGTTTGAGGCCTTTATGATCAAGAACATTTTCTGCCTCTTTTTAATGATATAGAATAGTAATGACCTGCAGTTTCATTTATTCTTGGAAAAAGTATAATTGCAAAAATTAACTTGTCATACACCACAGCTCAGCAAAGTTACTTTCCTATAAGTCTGTGGTCACAGTATGTTTTTTTGCAATTCAGCATCTGGCTCTGTGGGGTACTGATGGCTGCTATGAAGTAAAGTACCAGGGTGAGCAATTAAATGTAAAATGACAGCATAAAATATGATCATTACGGTTATACAAAAGACACATTTATGAATTTTGCAGATAACTGTCATTTTTTCTACTCATATTTGCTCTTTCTTTGTTAGCTTAATATTTCTTGTGCAATTCATTTTTTTTCCCCTCCTAAAAAGTGAACAATGCCTTTTTAATTATCCTGACACTTGTTTGTGTCTTTCTTATTTGTCACATTTGAAGGCTAATGATAACTCTTTCACTTTGTTCTGACACGATACTTTCAACTTCATTTCAAAATCAAGGACTATTTTTTAAATTAACATGAAGGTTGCATGATTAGGCTAGAATTTCTTATGGAAATCAGTTTGTGTAGTGTTGATCAGATAATGTGCTGCACCTGAAAGAAAGATTATCTGTGTTCAACTCTCAGGGGCTAGCAGGCAATGTTTTGAAGTGTGCTTTTTGAATTTAGCTTTTGTTTTGTCATTGAAGAGAGGAGATTGGTCATGATAGAAGTTATTTAAGCCATATTAGGTATCAAAAATACTGTATAGATCTTTCTCTGTGTGTTTTCTTTGCAAATATCTGTTTCCATACTAGAATAAGAATCCTTTCTGTAGTTTATATTTTTGCTATTTTGGTTGGGAGGTTTGTTATGTTCATAAGATACATATACATACTATGTACATATGTAATTGTATGTAATATGTAATATGTATAATATGTAAGGATAATGATAGAACTTTCTACCAATATCTTTTGGATATGGTGAAGAAAAGGGGAAAAAAAAAGGAAAAGGAAAATGACCACAAACCCCTAACATTCCAGAGAATCCTAGCAATGCAAATAAACCCATTGTATTTCTGTTCCGATACTCTCACTTTTTCTTTGAAAGCACTTACTGGTTTCTACTGCTGCCACAAAGGACACTGCAGCAATACAGAGCTTTATGTACAATTTCCAACACCCTGGCACGCTGCAAGGGACAAGGGAGCAGAAGTTCTTTCATCCTCTTCCCCACAGAAGTCATAACCCACTTCCAAAACCTCATTAAGGATGGCAGTCATCAAGATTGCTGAGCAAAAGGTATCTGTTTACCGTGTATTTAAAAAACAAGCAAAACCTAGCACTAATGACTAATTATTTACATTTGCTCTCTCTAGAAAGCAAGGTGCTCTTCCCTTCCTTTTCTCCCATACTAGCTTTTCTTGAATGCATGTCTCACCCTGGAGAGCATGTGCCTTGTGAAAGTACCAAATGCTGTTTAAATGTCTGAGTGGGGGAGGCAGTGTTTGTCTTGGAAGTCCCTCTCTTCCCAGCTGCCTTTGACAGGGAGGATTAACGGAGACCCCGGTGTTCGGGAGAGGAGGGGCAGTGGGGTTTGGGGTAGGGGTGGCTGGGCTGCAGTCCAGCCTTCACCTGGGGAAGGTCCCTTCACCACCACAGGTCAGGAGGAGGCAGAATCCCATTATGTTCAATGGGAAATGTGAGATGGTTTAAGCAGCCCTCCCCTCAATTAAATTGATGGCATGGTAACCTGGCATTGATTCCGTGGTGATAAGGGAGATGACCCCACTTAAGACTGTGGAGAAAAAAATGATAGGAGCAGAGACTGTAGTTCTCAGTCAGCATTATGCGTAGAAATGGATGGTACACAGAATTTAAAGGGCTAGGTAGCTCAAACTGGAAATACTCGCTTCACTGAGACCTTCCCTGTTACAAAAACTCTTCAAAGTTGACTGGCTTTTAAGTAGCAATTTGAGATGGAGATATAAGAATCTTGGAGCACTTCTATTTAGAGCACCTATTGTGTAATCTCCACAGTCCCGTAGCGTAGAGAAAGGTTTGTGATAAAAAGAATTGGAAATTAAAAGGGATAATATCTGTGGCAGACAGTCTCAAGGGGATTCAGTATCTCTCAAGCAAGTATGATTCCAATATAAGCTCCTCAACTGAAAATGTTATTAGGTATAAATATGAGCTAATTTTTTATAGTTTATGTCTCTGGGAATATGAAATGGAAAACAGGTGAAGAGTCAGAATTAATTAAGAGAGAGGAGGAAGAGCTAGCTATCATAGCATCCGTTAAAATCTAAAATGCTGTGAATACCAAAGAGTGTTGAGGTAAAGACAGTGCTGTGAAGAGGAAAGGGTGGAATTGCTGTAGCTGGGTAACCCTCATAGGTTTGGAAAACTTGCCTGTAATGTGCAAAGCTGTTTTCTTTACAGTGTGGGTTTTGGTACTCAGCTTGGGGTAGATTAAAAGTCCTTAGGAAAAACTTGTTCTGATTATTATTATAAAGGTGGATTTGTTATCTAAGCACCATACAACCATGTAATAGCTCCTTGAATGTTTGGTGAGGTCTGATAAAGTCATGGAGGAAGCAGCTCCTGTAAGAAAATTGCTCCCTGGTTTCTAAATTACAGGTTAGCAGTTGTATAAAGTGCTGCTTAGAGTGGTTACTATTTGAAAAGGAACTGTTTGTCTGTAGTCACATGGAGCAACAACTGATGAAAACCCCAGAGAAAATCTCATAAAAAGAAACAAAAACATTTTCCTGTGGTGTAAGCAACCAATTTTGTGCTAATCTGAACTTGGACAATATTGCTATGTGATACTACAGTAGTATACTTTTTCAACTGCTTTTTTTTTTCACTGACATAGCTTTTATTAAGGAAAAATAAATTGTTAACTTTTATGGTGCCTCAGAAGTCTTAACCAAGTATTACTGATACAGTCATGTCTACAGAAGTGCCTTTAGCCCAGTAAATTTGAAAGGTGTGAACTTGTCTGCTCATCTCTGTGAGGTGTTAATTCAGATGCCCACTGATGATGGTTTGAATGTCAATATTGTTAACTGCTCTGTTATTCATGGGTATGAAAGGAGAGGGAAGACAGACTCTTCTTGCACAATTAACTGAACTGACATCTCTCTTTGGTTTCACAAAACTTAGCCTGGAAGATAGTGCTGTCTCCTGTATTTTCTTTCTGCATTTCAGGAAGAGTGAAGCATAAGCTGCCTTGCAAGGGCCATCAGTGTATGTGACTTTCTGACAGCCATCATCCCTTAAGAGCACCATTTCTCTACTTAGAGAAATACTTTAATTAGGTGACTTGCAAAATAAGCTCTGCCTATCCAGTGGGTTTGCAGAGAGACTTTGAGAGCCTGCTCTGTCCTCCCTTTTTAACATGGGTGCCAGTTGCTAAAAAGATGAGACCAAAAAAGAATAGGTTTAGAGTACACATTTTATTTCCTTCTAACTTTATTTATGTCTTTTAAGTCCAATACATTTCTGGCTAAACACATAGAGACTTGCATCATTCTCTTGCCTAGGAACTTACCTCCTTGAGAGCACATGTTGTTGAGTAGATATAATGGACCTCATCATTTAACTTTGAAAAGACAAGAATATTGCAAGTATGGCCTTTTTAGATTGTTATAGAGAAGTTAAATGTTTACTATAAGTCTTTTACTTTTCATTTTCTGTTTTCAAAAACTTCCACTGTCCAAGAGAAGATATACGTAAAGGCAGCCTCTGCCTCTGCATCTCCTGCACAAATGAAAATGGCATAATTCCAAGGTTTTCAGTGTTGTATATAAAAGGAGAATTACTGTACTGCATACAGAATATATCAGCTTAGGAGAATGTGACCATAATGAGGAGACAAAATCAAAGAAGTCGCAAAGTTCAAAGAGTGAAACCCATGTGCTAAATAGTGCTGTTGGATGTCTTGCATTTTTTCATCGGCCACATTGCTCACAAGCTACCTGAAATGTGGGGCTCTGGAAGAACAATAATATTTGAAATCTTTTGTTTTGCTAGTACTGGTATAAGCAAGTAGGGGAAAGGAAGCTATGATGGTATTTTACAGCATTTGATGAAGTTAATCAACATGCTGTGAAGTTCAATACCCCAGTACAAAGAGAGTCCTGCCATTGGGTAAAGAAAAGAGAGTCCTGCCATTGGGTAAAGATGTCCCAACATGGTAATTGCCCCATTCACTTTGGCCATTTGTGGCTTTCCCACTATCATCAAAAAAGAGTAGAAAGCCAAATTGTTTTATTTTTCATTCGATAAATGAGGGAAAAATAATTACTGCTTATGATTGTGGAACATACCTTGCGTTTAACATCTCTTTAGTGTTCAAACAGCTTTTTAAAGGAATCATCAGCTTTCAGAAGAACCTAGGCAGGTTAAAAATGATTGCTAATACAGTCTTTTGGCCTCCAATAACAAATGTAGTTCTATTTTCAAATATACCTGCATTATTACCAACATTTCTCTGCCACTGGCCAAAGCTATCTAAGTGAATAGATTAATGACAGCATGTTGTTTTTGTCATGTAGAATATAGACATGAATAAGGGAAGATTTTGTATAAGTGTTAAATTAGTTCAGCTTTAACAAAGGTGACTTGGAAGGTGTAAGCTCCTAACAGTTGTATTGGCTCAGCTGATGGTCTGTTCATGTCTTAATACATCTTTAGGTTATCAGTTTTGGTGTGATTGCACCTGTGTTAGAGAAACTACTCTGAAAGGCAAGAAGGCACAGCCTTTGCCACAAGGAGTTTGCACTTAACAGACAGACAAATTAGATTCCAAGATTAACCTGTGCCCATGTAACAGGTTAAAGCCCTTACAAATTAGTGCCCTGGACTGCTGCCAAAGCACACATGTGATTGGCTCTTGTGTACTTAAACTCCAGTAGCTAGGAATGGCAAAAATTCCTGTTTGACTGTAGATGCTACTTTCAGTTATTGCCAGAGAAGATGACAATGCTGCAAACACAGCCTAGCTGTTCCCCCATAGTGCTTTTTAATCAAGAAATTCTATAGATGAATGATGATAATGGAGGAGAGTGCAAAATGCCAACTGTCTTGTCCATTTTGCACATGACAGTGGTGTCTGGTGCAGTGGTGTTTCATTAGGAAGGACGGCCCCGTGCTCTGATTCTTGTAGTGCGCAGGCTGAGGGCACCCACTCGTTAATGAAGCACTAAGAGCAGCTCCACCTTAACATTCAGGGATGTGAAGGTATATAAGGCTTCTTGTGGAAATGAGAGCTAATGCTGGGTAGAGCCAAGGCACAATTGGTTGTTTTCATTTCTTTGCCTTGCAAATGAAGGAAATGAAAATATTAAGCTAGAATGACATGCTATTTTAATACTTTGCAATGTATGGATAAAAGAAGTGTTTTAATGCATGAAAATAAAGGATTTTTGTTCTGGTTTTTGTTGCACATTTATAGCTGGGCAAGTTTCTACCTCACTGAATTTATGTTCTGAGAAAGACTGAAATATAGTAAACTCTGAATTTTTAGATTGCAGCCCCATAGCTGTAGAAATTGTTCCTTTCTTTTTGATAGATGTCACCACATTCTTTATCATCTGGTATGTATATATAATATGATGAAGTGTGTGTTGTAGTTAAACATACCTGGCCTGCCTGTTTTCAAGTGCCTTGAGAATTCCTATTAAATGATTCTTCTTTTGTTTCATTAATTTGGAATTAATTTTTCTGGATTTTGATATCTGCTTTAATTTGAAATGTGAGTATCTGTTTTACACAGACTTACTTTAGAATATTTTTAAGTTGAAATGTTTGGATTTGTCATTAAAACTGAAAATAAGTTTGAAACATACTGAAAGTTTTATAACTATTGAGCGAGATGCTTCTGGGCAGTGCAATGGGTCGTGATTTCAGAGGTAATCATGCTTTTGGAATTTCCTAAGCATTAGGTGCCTGAATTTACAACCTTGTTAGTGTCATTTAAGGTGCTTTTTTGGTTTGTATTTACACAGTAGCTGTGTGATAATGTCATTACAGAGTAATAGGTTCTAATAGCGAATGATCAGTTTTTGTGAGTATTCTCCATGGCATTTTTTGTTGGCACAGTCAATATTTCTGTTGTTTGAACAATGAATGTATAAGGAATCAAGTGTCAAAAACACTCAGCTGAAGGCCTTGCAGAGACAGGATGTGCCTTCAGGTATAGTAAAAGGCTTAGGCCACTGGGGTGATGGGGTTGCGGCACCACAGCACTGCTGGATCTTCGGGAAATAAGTGTAAGATGCTGCTGCTACTGTAATAAGAAATGTGATCATGCTGTCATGATTGGTGAGGCTCTAAAGACCAGATGGGGAGTGGTCCAATACAGAAAATGGAGGATTTTTGATTCTATAGATTGTGTCATAATTCTCAGTTGTGCTTTGTACTTCAAATTAATATTCTGTTTTCAAGATCACATGTCTTAGCAAGACCCTGGAGTTGCATGCACTACAGTGGTAAGTAGTCTTAAGGGCAGGAGGAATTTACAGCCAACAGTGAGTTTAACTTCAGGCCAGCAAGGTAAAACCCATGCTAGCAGAAAGGAGGGAGCTTGTTAGACACACAGGAATGGGAACAACCACTGAGTTACAATTAAAGTGCTGTTGGCTTGTTTAAGGATGGAGGCATCTGTCAAGCAGTCTTCTGTTTGAAAGCCCTGAGAAATCATACAAAATAAACTGTCCCTCGTTAACTTGATTTGTGCTCTTTCTGTGAGAGATGTGTTTTCCTTGTTTGTGTGAGACAGAATGATCTGATTTCCTCTATGCATAGCTCGAATATTGTGAAATTGCATATCTGATTTAGGATAAAATAAACCTTTTCCAATTAATAAACCTGGGAATAGGTCAACTCCAAAGACAGCATCATAAAACACCCACAAGTGGCCATTAAATATTTATGGACCGAGCATTTGTTAGAATTATCAATGGGTATCATAGATTTGAAAGGCTGTATCCCCATGAATAAACTAAGATATTAAGCATTTGTAACCACTTTATAATTAAGGATACTTTTAAACTAGACTTCTGGTACTTTCGTTGTGGGTGTTAGAGTGTTGGAATTGTACAGTGTGATCTTCTGGGTAGGGTAGTGTCAATACAGGAGTGTCATAAAAAGAAGGAAAAACAAGCTAATGTCTTTTTAGACAACAGGAAAGAAATTAGTAGAGAGAATGAACACTCAAGGGAGGTACTTCCAGTTCCAACTAAAACATAAGGTGCCTCTGTCATTTCTTTGAATTGTTTTGAGACAAGTTCTGGATATTGTTTTTCTTTTAAGGCTATTATTTGTAGTGTAACTAATGACTTAGGACCTCATAAAAATCAGGTGTGGGATGAAAATAGTATAAACCAAAACCTGCCTTTTCTAAAGCAGAAACCTGTTATGACCACAGCCTTTGAAGGGCTGTGAAACTGAAGCTGATCTGAGCTTGTGTGGTTGCCAAAATTTGGTGTTATCCTAACCACAGGGCCTTATCCCTTGCCTCTTTTTGTCAAACATGGCTCAGAAAGCTGTAAGGCAAGTTGGATGAGCATGACATTAGCTTTTAGGCTAAAGGGAAATCAGCCTCTGGTTATAGCAGCAAGCTCATCTTGTGGATGGCCAGGTGAGAAGCATTTGGGGTACAGGTGAGGCAGAGTGTGCAGGAAAGGGGCACAAGAAAGAGCTCAACGGCCTTGTGAAATGCCAGGCTTTCTGAAGGTGCTCAGGTTCCTCATTTGAGAATGTGGCTGCATTAGCAGCAACACTGAGGAATGACTGGGTTGGCTTCAGGCTTGTGCCAATGACATAAAGTAAGACTCTTGTTGGCTTTGGAACAGAAAGTTCCACTGGAATATGAGGAAGAACGTCTTTACTGTGCGGGTGCCTGCACACTGGAAGAGATTGCCCAAAGAGATTGTAGCGTATCCCTCACTGGAGATAGTCAAGAGCTATCTGGATGCAATCCTGTGCCATGTGCTGTACCAGACAACCCTGCCTGAGCAGAGAGGTTGGACCAGATGACCCACGGTGGTGTCTTCCAGTGTGACCCATTCTGTGATCCCGTATTTAAAATCCTGGTGTCTGGTGAACAGTAGCTATGGGCCTGTCCTCCCTGCTATAAAGAGCACTCTTCTGTCACTGTTGAAGAGGCGTGCCTAGGTTTTAGGAAGCAGGGCACATTATGTCTTCCAAGTATTTTCACCCTTGCCTCTGGTTCGAACGTTGTGCAGTGCCTCTATATGTGTGTGTATGTATGTGTGTGTATATATATATATACACATACACACACATATACAGCCACTGCACAACATATATATATATATATATATATACACACATATATGCGTATTTATGTAATAAATGAATATAAAAATGATCAAATTTCTCCTCTCTCTTGTGAAGTAGGCAGTTTAACAACTTAATTATTTTCAACCTATTCTGACACTAAAAAAAGCCCATTTTCTTCTGGCTTAAAAAAAAGAAATAGTTGACATGATGTCTTACAGATCTCCTGGAAAGAGCAGAAGTTTTAGGAAGGGGTGGTTTCTTTTTTATATTCTTTTAATCTCATGTCCGAATTCTGAGATACAGCAAGCTTAGTCACCTCCTTTTTATTTGGTGTTATATGCTTATTCTTTTTCGTGATCACACTCAGGTTTTGGTGTGCCACTGAAAGATTTTATATTTTTTTTCTCTCTTTATTTTCTTTTTGAATATATATTCCTGTAAACTGTTTGTTTTGTCTGTTAATGGAGTGTAAGCTCAGCATCGATTGCAGGTAGACCATTTTAACTTCTAGTGAAAGTGCTAAGCAGAGGTTATATTGCTCTTATTACTGCTTGTACAAAGAGTTCTTTGGAAACAGTGGTGCATGTTATCAGATATTCATCTGTTCTGGGAAAAAAATGCTAACCTAAATGAATGCTGAAGAATGTGGCTAATATGGGGGAAAAATAGGAAAAAGTATTTAAGTCTTTATTTGTCCCTTTTGAATATTTTGTGTTTAGTAAGGTTGTATAGTTTAAATAAGTTTGTTTTAAACTGCTTGTGTCAAGGTTCTTGCATTCCTGTATTAATAATTCTTGTTTGAAGTTGAGTGGCTTTTTATAAATCAAGAATGTATAACAAGGATTGTGGTAGAGATCTTTCGCCTTTTTGCCCATAGGTACAAGGATATAAAACTACTTCAGTTCTCTGTATATGTTAGTACATTACCAGCAGTACAGCATTTTAACTGTAGCAATAGCAACAAATGAGTGAGCTCCGGCCTTTGCATTAGGGGCAGTACAAACGATACAGTGTCCTTGTAACCCAACACAGCAAACTTGCTTTTCCATTTGCAAAGGTGTGTAGGTAAATAAAAGCATGCTTTGCATCTTGCCTTCTGTGGTAGCTGAGTAGCCCCAGTGTGTCTGAGTGGCGTGTGTCACCTGCCATCCCTGCTAATAGCCCCAATGACCTGAGCCCTCCTGCCTGCTGATCCACCTGGGGTGTGCTCAGCGCTGTGCCCAGGGCTGCCTTCAGGGGATGTCTTATTGTGAGTGTTTGTGGCTGTGTAAGAGGGAAGTATTTATGGAATAACAAATTGGAGACATTTCAGGGGAAGGGGGGGCTGGGTGATAAAATCATAATTTATAATCTTACGCTATCTCAAAAAATAATCTGGTCTGTTTGGTTTCTTCTGTACTTCTTCTGTACTTTTGTATTTTGTTGGTCCTGTCAATCTTTACAAATTTTGTAGTTTATTATGCATTATTGCTTTCAAAATAATGGAGCCCAGCAAAAAGATCCCCAACTCCTCCTACGTTTTTTGATCTTCTCCATACATGTTTTTGTTATTCCATTTCTAACTTTTGGAATTTTTTTACTTCTAATTTTTTTTGACATTGTAGCTTAACATTTTCAATCTGTTCAATATTTAAAGTGGGTAATTTTGAAATGTTTTGAATAATTAAACCAATTAAATTTTTAATCAATTTAATTTTAAACTTTATGTTTACGTCAATTTAAACATTGAACCATTTCAAAAGTTAAACAAGATTAATTGTTTATTTAATCCAAACTTATTGTTATTGAATAAGATTCAGAATTGATTTTGTTTGCATTTTATTCTCCTCTTAGACTTTAAAAAGTTGAACTGCTAAAAATTATCAATCAAAAGATTGATTTTGGGTCATACTATTTTTAATAAGATATAAAAAAGGCCGTTTAATATCATAAAATGTGATTTTAAATTGTGATTTTTAATTTTAAGGTGACTCGTGTACATTATTAGCTTATTAAGAAAAAGCCTGAAATGCTGAAGTAATAGTAAATTACAAAACGTAATAAAGCTGATGCTTTCCTTTCAGACTTGAGTGTTCAAAAAATCTGAAGCATCATGACAACAGTAGATCCCTCTATGTTGCTTATGATTAAAAATTTAAGAGTTTTATTTTCTTTCTATTTAGATTTCTTCCTCCTTAAAAAATATATATTTAGCTCTTCTCAACTGCATAGCCCTATCTGTACCATTATTTTCCTTTTTTTTTTATTTTATAGTCCTTTTATCGAGTGTACCTGAAACAAATATTCACATCAGAGAACGTGAATAGGAATATAAGCGTAAAAATGCTTCCTGCTTGCCTTGACACACTTCCAGCATTTCTGCAAGGGGTTTACACTAGAAAGTTGCAAGTCCTGGCACTTGCTGAGTTGAAACAAAATGGGGAAAAAACCTGTTCCTTTGAATCAGTCAGGAAATATCTTGAAATTTAAGGGGGAACATATCTTTTGCTGAGAGTGTGGTCTTCTATCATTAACCACGTGGGATTTATGCTTGGTTAAAGGCATATTAATAAGAACAAAATTGGCATGGAAGAAAAAGAGATCCATCCATGCCTTTTGAGGCCGTACAAAGCTTATGGTAGTTTGGAAAGATGCTCTTAAAAATGCCCCCCCTGCAGTCCTTTCTGCCTTCCTGACAAAGAGCCAGGAGTCTGGGACTTCCACTGCTTCTCTGCAGTGTGCAAAGTCACGTCAGCCGTTCCGGGAGATTTTTGATGCGTGGATGTCTCCTGTCATCCCCAATCACGGCCGTACTCTTGAGCCAGGCCTATCGAAACTGAACTCTGCTGCCTTGCTGCAGGTCAGCTTTCATGGACAATTAGTGTTGTAACAGCACTTTGGTCGCAAGTTGTCGCCAGTGTTTATCATAAAGCCATCATCCCGGGGTGGATCGGCAGTGATCGGCGAGTCTCCTGCTTTCTGAAGCATCTCCCGCTCGCCTTTTCGTGGGTGCCGGTCAGGTGACAGCGCGGCCGGGCCTGGCCCGGGGCTCTGCGGGCCCGCCGCTGCGCTGCCGCCGCCCGCGCCGCGCCGTCCCTCTCAGTGGCTGTCACTTGCCCCCGTGGCGGCGCGCTCTGACAGCATGGAAGCAGCGATCCTTCCTTCCCTCTGCTGGGCGCCGCGCCGGGATTGACACCTCGGACGTGCACGGTGCCCGGCTCCGGCAGCGTGCGGCAGGAAACCAATAAATCTTCAAAGTCGCTCTACTTAGTGCCACCTGAGTGCTCCCCCACCCCCGGTCACCATGGAAACTAATGCCGCACTTTTATTATTTGTAGTTTTTACTATGCACTTTTATCTCAAAAGTCCACATTATTTAGGGATCTTCCAAATGTGTTCCTGAACCGCCCTCTTTACTTACTGGGACACAATGCTGCTTGCTTACTCACTTACTTACTGTGACTAATGCTACTTTCTTGCTGAACAGATGTATTTTTCAATATTTTTTTATCCCTTGAAATATCTCGAAGCATTTTTAAGAACAAGGCCAAATAGAAGTTTTCTGATGCTGCAGATAAGTAGTATTTTCATTTTATGGTTGAAAAACCCAGAAGAGTCCAGTGTAATCTTGCCTCCTGTGAAACTGTAGGGAATGTTACTCTTTTCGGTGTTCTCAAAATTGGGTCCAGAATGATTTACCCACAAACAGGTTGGGAAGTGAGGAAGAGAGTTGGTGTTTTATTGCTATGTCATTATATATATGTGTGGTCTTTTGACATTTTTCTTTAGTCGTATGTGTTAATAAATTTAGATTTTGATCGTAATTTTTAAAAAAAATAAATAGTTTGATACTTTACTTGGACAAATGATACATGCCTTGCAACTGCTTTACTGCACAATATTTTGAAAAATAGAATTTTACAATTCTCAGCATTGGCAGTGTGATAGGGCACGCAAAAAACCCAAAACTCATCTTCATTGCTCCATCAGAAAATGCAATGTTTTCTTATCCCTGTAATATACCCATTTGCAGTTCTCTGCTAACTGAAAATCGCAATTGACTAACACTCATCAAACCTCAAAAAATAGCAAGATGAAAGTTTTTTTGGTGCATAGTATATATATATATATATATATATATATATTTATATGAAGCGCATGTGTTTGTGTCTTTTTCAGTATTTCCTAAACAGTAATTTCATAGCAAAAAAAAAAAAAAAAAAAATCCCAGCATAATTGTAAATCAGGAAATAGAATTATTTTTTATTTCTTTTTTCTTTCAAATCTGCTTTTGTTTTTCATGTGCACTGAGGTGATTTTGATTTCTTAAACTGCTTGGATGTGACTTGTATGAAGGGTGTGAGTATGAGAATACAAACCTGTGATCTTTGAATTCTTCTTTGTTTTAAAGTTCTGGGCTTTTATCAGATGCTATATAGGCAGTTAATTTGAAATAGTGACATAACTTTCCTTTATGTCTGGTCGTTTTTGATATGAAAAGCAGCAAGTCGGCCTTGTTTCCGTTTGGAGGCTATTGTAGAATAAAATAGACATATGCCAAGAAAGAAGATAATTCATTTCAGTTGTGGAGAACTGTAGGCATGATAAATGATTTTCCTGTGTAAAATTCCCCATTTCTGAGACAGTATTAGTTTTTACTTTAATTACCAGCTCCAGTAATGTTTCCTATCCATAACTGTCTACAAAATAGACTGTTGCTGAGCAGAGGGTATGGCCTGTTTACTCATCCATTGAAAAGAGTGCCTAAGTTCTACCAAGTCTTCCTTACTTGGTGTGAACTGCCTCATGGGAGAGTGTCCTTCATTTAAATATTTAAATATTAATGTTTCATTTTACAGGCAGAAAACTTCAATGTCATTTTAAGGATATGTAACTTAACTGGGGAATCAGTACCCATCACAGGAGTGGTATTATTTTTATTTCTCACCTTGAGAGAAGGCATTTTGGAAAAATGCTACAGTGCTTCCATCTTGAGAAGTTTGACTTGTATCTTGTTTTCTTGTTGCAGAATAACAGCAGCAACAAAAACAACAGAAAGAGGCTGTCAGGGTGGTTTTCTCAAAAATGGTTTAGCTGACATTAGCCACAAATGAGCAGAGCGACACTAACTACTAATTGATTACAGTAATTACGCAGTCTTTGGCTAGTTTGTATTGGCAAACTATATATACTCCTCACATAAATGTGAACTTGCAGAATGCACGGAAAAGGTCACTCTCATTTGCATGATAGGCTTCATTAGAATATGCTAAGGACAAGACCTAGTGTTTTATGACTTCAGGTGATGAATAGCTACCATATTACTCTGCTCGCTGAAAGCATGTTTCAGTCACCTTAATTTACATGCTGTTTTTTAACACCAAGAAAAATCTGTGGGCTGGTAGGGAACTAGCAACAGATAACAGTTTCATTTTATTATGGTTGCATTGCAGATTGTGTTTCATTTTGCTCTTTGTTCCATAGAGGGAACGGACATTATTTTCAATACTTTATTTTCAGGAGGAAAATTTTTTATTTTCTGTGATGTGTGCATTTCTCTTAGCAATGGCTATTTTGACCCCAAACTACAGTTTTGTTGGCAAGGACAACAAAAAAAAATTTCCCCATAAATATAGATATTTTTACAGTAAGTTTTTCCTTTGAACATGGGGCTGAGGTAGGAAGGCAATTCACTAAATCTTCAAAACTGGATATTCCTTGTTTCACTGTTTTTTCCAGCAAGAATGGGAAATGCAGTGTTTTACTTCCAGACTGACTTCAGTGTCCACATGCAATGAAAGAAAAATAATTCTAAAGTCAGAGACAAGATATATTTTTCTAAAAAAAAAATAAAGTATGCATTCAGAGTGATGAGAATCTTATATTAGATCATCATTCATTCATTCTAATGGCAGTTCTCCTTAAAAATCCTGTTGTACAACAGGCAGTAAGATTTCTCCTGATATCATTATTATGTATGTTGTAACACATTGGAATATGGGCCTGATGTTTCTAGATATGTAGCTTTTGTGAAAATTTCTTGGATCACAAAAGGTACTTCTTTGACTAAAGCTGGGTAGAAAATAAAAAAAAAGTGGACAGTTTTATTATAAATTGCAGTTTTGTAATAAAATTGTACAATGAGCTTGCACAAGCTTTTTAAAATATCATTGCTGCCACTGAACAGGTCTGTAATTTATTTATTCAGGAATGTTAGAGGCATTTTTGATTTATTTGTTTTTAGAGAAGTTTTGTTAAGCAAGATAATGAGCAGAGCTGGTGTTAATCATTTACTATGCAAGTCTGAAAAATGAAAATTTTGCATATCTTTAGCACTGTTGGGGAAAATAAATTCACTCATAATGCTAATGGTCTATTGGTATAATTTTTTAAAAATGTTATCTGTTACTCTGGAGAAATCCAATAGATTCATATGTTATGCTAAAAGCTAAACTAATCAATATATAATTTTGCATCCATATGTACATATGTATTGAGTAATCAGAAGTATTTGTTAACTGTAAGGATGAAAAATGAATTTTAGGGTGGTCACTGCCATAGGTGCCTACATATTTGTTTATGAATAGACCTTCAGGTGAACAGATTCCTCGTGTATGCACATAATACAAATAATACAAAGTTTACTTTTTAGAACAGGCTTTCAAGAATACTAAATGAGCTTGATCCTGTTCCAGGTGGCCAGGGCTTTACAAATACAGCACAAGTTGTCATGGCCTTTGCTAAATAATATTTATTTTAAGGATTTACTGTAACAGTCTAACTAGTATAGGATTTAGTGTAACTAATTTAGAGAATTTAAAGATTAGATGCCCTTTAACTTGTCTCTGTTTATACAGCTAAGAATTGCGATGTGTTCGTTCTGGCATGCCGCCCTCTGATTTTTAGGATTAGTGTCTTCCATTTTTCAGTTTCCTGCTGAGCAACTACAAATGGATAAAACTGACTTTGGGTACCAGATCACCTGATTATCTCTCTCTCTCTCTTTTTATTTTTTTTTAGTAAGAGGTTCTCAGGAGCAAACATGCATTGCTTCCTGGGGAATTAATGGAGTAGCAGAGTTAGTGATTTTGGCTTTATTAGGTGCTGGCAAGGTTGCTTTGGGACTTTGTTGTTTCAGAAAAGGACTATATATTGTTCACCTGTTAAGCATTCACTGCAGAAGTTAAAGATGAGGAAACAACCATTTGTCAGGAACTTTGTCAGGAACTTGACTAATAAATAAATTTAATGATCTATTAAAAACAAATGGAAGAAAGTGTGATCTGAGAAAGACAGGTAAATCTTAGTATGTTTTTCTAGTTAGGGCCTCTGTTCTTCAGAAATTTTGTAAAGGATAGGAGCCTTTCTCTGCACTGTCAATGACCCAAGACATTTCTGAATGATGCATGAGCTCTGACATTTGACTGCCAAGGAGACATGAACCTCCAATTTAAGCACAAGTAGTTTGACTTACTCATTTGCTGGTGGACTGTATACTGTTGGAATAAGCAGTTGAATTTTGGGCAGGAGGGATCATGCCCTTTTAGACCTTCTTCTAAAGGAATATACTTAGTGTAACTAAGATTTTCTGATACCTGTTTAAGTGCAAAAGAAGGGATAGGAAAATGGAATGCTATTGCTAAACACTTTTTAGCATCTTTAGCAGAAAGAAGCTCAGTGACTTCTGAAATATTCTGCCACTGTGAGCATGAGCCTCCATCACTGAGGTTGATAATGAATTTGACTGTTTCTTTACTATGGGCTAAATTCCAGGCTGTGTTGTTACTCTGTAATGCACTCCATTGCTTGTCCTTGTTGTTATGCTCTTTTATGCCAGAAAAAGAATGCAGTTTGACAGCTATCACTACAAGTGCCTGTGGACATCATATACAAGCCAAATGCTAGATGGTGATAAATATGTTGTGATTAGACCTTGTTATCTAGATCATATGTACTGTAGTGAAACCTACACTTGTTTGCTCTCTTCTTGGGAGGAAGTACGCTTGCATTAATTTAGAGATATGTTGGAAACAAAAAGATTTTTTTTTTATTTTAAAATCATTTAAAAATTAACATTTTCAGTTTAATTTGTCTTGTTGCTGGAGTGAAAAACAATTTCTGAATGCTTTATTATATGATTTTTAGTGATGCATCTACAAAAAGGTAAGAAGAAATGCTATGTTTATGCTTACCAAAGTGATAAGAAAAAGCAGAATCCTTTGGAAACTGCAAATGTAAGAGCTACAGATGTTCATAGCAGAACATAAGAAGAATGCTGAAAAAGGGAATTCCATTTTAATCTGAAAAATACTCAAAAGAATTTGCTTGTTCACTTCTGTCTTTGACTTTTTGCTAGCCCTTCTTTCTCCTTATCATGGAGTGTATGAAAAACAAGGGCAAGCATGTGTAGGTTATGTTGGTCCCTTCTCTGTTCATGGTTATGTCCCAGAGGAGGGAAGAGTGGGGTGCAGATGTGTGCCATATCTAAAACATCTCCAGCTGAGGCAATCCATGGAAAATAGCATTGAGGGAAAACCAGTTATTTTCAGGCAGAGTCCTTGAGCAGTAAGGTTGACCCTCCTGCAGGCCAAGCTCCTGCAGATTTCTCCCCAGCACAGCTACTGGGGACATGGAAAATCCAGTGAGCTGAATCTTCAGCGTGTCATGGTGTACTGGTGTACCAGCTTCACCCTTAGGCACAGCAATTGTTGCATGCTCTGACCAATGCAGGGGTTAACTTGTGTTGTAGCTAGCATGGTGTTCTTCTTTCCCAGACTGGTGGGATTTATTAGGAAAATAGTAGGCTTGGCTGTGAATCCTTGTGTAAGGACAGTTGTCACTCACACAACTTCATTTATGTCATGTAATGAAAGAGACTGTGAGTTTGAAGGCTTTTAGGATCCTTTCCAGCTCAGCATATTCTGTGATTGTGTGATCAGTGACATTTTTACTAACTCGTACCCATCCTTCCTCTGTAATCCCTGATTAGAGGCAGCAATATTGGGTAATTACTTTGACTGGCCTTAAAATAAGTAAGTAAACATACTCACAATTTTACAACATTACTCATTTTCATCAAGGCTGTTTAAACATGTCTTGAAAAGTAGGATGTGTTTTAGTCTAAGTGATGGTAAATTCTGCATGAGTTGTCAGTACTGTTAAGATTTGTGAAATTCTCTAATAGGTATTCAAGAAGGTAACTTCAATGCCAGGTAATATCTGTATTCTGAAATGTTGTGAAAGGGTTTTTCATACTTCTGTTTGTACTTGGGACTGCTCAGTTTTGATTTGTAAATTGTGCATATCTTTTTTTGCATTGGTTTTAATTTTGAATAACTGTAACACAACTGTTGAAGGATCCATATTTGGAATGATTTCTTGATTTTTGTAATTGAATTAAGATAAAGGCTAGCAGTTGGTAGGTCTGCATATCATCTTTCCCACTTCCCTTCTTGAAAAAAATAAAAAAAAAAAGAAAAAATAGAAGAAAAGAGAAATCTGGTTATGTCTTCAGGCTTTCTATGCTGTAGCCCTAGTCAGAGTGCTTGGGATATATTTTGTACTGATATTTCCAAGTGGATTTCCTAGATGGATGTAGGCGTCTAAAACATAATGAGATCTAAATTGAGGAGATAACAGGATACTCTCAGCACCCCATTGAATCCAGTATGAACTGAGAAGAGAGGATTTCCTTCAGATGACATATAAAAATGGGATTTCTAGGACAGTGTTTGGTCAGGGATATTGTGATCAATGCTAATTTCTTCCACACCTGTTGTCTTTTAACAAATCCTAGAGGAGCTTGCAGTATTGGATTCTTCCACTCTTCTGGCCTTGTGTAGGCAGACAGGGTCAGGTAATGAATACAAAGACTACTTTAGATCTAGTTTTACAAAATCTCTCCTTGTGAACCTAAGTATGTTGACACTATCAGCAGACACATGTCCATTTTGTATTGCAGGAATGTTCAGGTTCAAAGAGGCAGAAAAGTGTGATAAGAAAATCTGGCATGCACAACCAGATTCCACTGATGCATGAACACAAACACACCAGCTCACAGATGCACAAATATTCTGAGGCTAAAATAAAATAGTTTCTTGGCAGTTCTTATTCACACTTAATTGGCTAATTGCCCAGCCTGACACTGGCACTGGCAGTATTACAGAGGTAATATTTTTTTGAAGGGTGAGTAGTTCCTCAACAATGTCTCTGATATCCTTCATATGGATATCTTTTTCTTTAACAGCAGGCATAGAAGTGTAGCCATTTTTTAGGATTGACATTTATTTCTGTTCAGTGCTAGGAAAATATGTACATTGAAATCTTCTTTGCGTGCTTGGAGTAAGTAGAGAAGACAGAATATTTATGTTAAGCCAAATAATTTTATATGCCTATTCCTGGTTTTGTAGGATCTTTAGATAAGAAAAGAAGTCTGGGGACTTTCCAACATGAGCATCCTTATTGTGGAGATTTAAATAGAAAGTACAAGGTGTTTCCCTTTTCCTCATCAATGTTGGAAAGCAGTAGCATGACTAGCTGGTGATGGGTTAAGGGATTGGCTTATAGAAAATTATTATTCAAGGGCTAAATAGCTCAGAGGATCAGTACAGAGGATTGGATACAGATCCCATCACCTCCAGACTGTCTGTTCACATGCAGCTCATCTTTATACTGACCGCACCTTGTTATTGTCTCACAAGTTTTTATAACTTCTCTTTAAAAAGTTTGGCTCCTTTGTATTTTAAAGAAAGTCACCATCAGAAATGACAGATTTGTTGTCACATCGGAAAAAAAATCACAATTGAAAGGGCATGGAAAATGAACTTTAAATAACAGTGACTAAAATTAAAATTGGTGGAAAATAGAAGGATATTAAGAATTACAGACCAGTGAACTGTAAGTGCTGGGTAAATTGAAGTTATATTTTAGAGTCCAAATCTAAAACACAGTCATAATGCCTTGGCAAACCAGTGTTACAAAGGAAAAGTGTTTCCAAATACTTATATGTGTATGCAGGCTACCTGCTTGTAAGACAGGGAGCAAATATAGGTAGTCTGGATAGCTATGCATCCTTTAACAAACTCCTTTATAACAGGACAATAAATGCCTAGCTACTTGTTCTTCTGGAGCATTTTCTTTATGAATTAGTGACTGATAAAAAAGAAGCTTGAAACTTTTAAAATTATTAAGTGTGCTATATCACAAAGCATGCAATACACAGACCACTGCTGACATACTTTTGGTTTAAAAAAAAAAGAATAAATCTCTCAGCTATTATAATTTAATTACTGGCACCATTTAGGAGATTGTTCTGTTGAAACCTTTAATTGTTCCATTGAGGAAGTTTGTCCATTTCATAATATCTACCCTGCACTAAGAAAGTAATCCCTTTTTTTTCTAAAAGCAATTATCTTTTCTGTTGTTGGATTCTCTGAAGGATGCGATCTGTCTGTCACTCTGCTTCACAAGAAGTTCTCTTGAACTTGTGCAGAAGACAAGCCCTTTCAGAAACTGTGGCGGTAGAGGAATTTGCATTGTTGATATTTGGGATTGATCATTTGTTTTAGGCCCTCATTATGCAAAGTTCTTTGTGTTCTCTTGGCCTCTTTAATGTTTCAGGACTGTCTTGGTGGTGCTCAGCTTTCAGCAGAATAGAAATCTTTGTTGCATCATTATTTTCTTCTATCTCTTCAACTGCAGTTTAGGTGAAACTTAGAAAGCACTCATAAAGAAGGGCATGTGTAAATTCTCTGAAATGCAGCAGACATAATCTGTGCTCAGCAACACATTTTTAAGTTTCCATTTCTTGTAGAAGTCTTATGGGAAGCACAGCGTCTCTTCAGCACTGTCTCTGGTCAAGAGGAGCTCTATTGCACTGTAACATATTAGAGATTTTCTACTCTTGCTAGGTCAGTGGTCTCAAAAATATTATTTCAAAAACTCCTCGATAAATTTTAAAACATTTCAATAAAAGAAATAAAACTCCAGTTTCTTTTTGGAGGATCCTGGGAGCTGGCAACTGCTAGAAATCATACTGTCTGTACAAAAAAAAAGACAGTTTGCTTTTTATTTTTAGGTGGAATTTTTAAGTGAAACTAAATGAAGTTTAATGGCTTATAACATTGCATGAATTTGTCAAAACTGATCAGCTGGATTGCTACACAATGAATACTGAAAATGTTCTGGTTTTTAGGCTTATAATAGCCTACAGCCATTCAAAAGTCAAAATGTTATTTGATGATTTCAGAATGTTAATGAAATTATTATTAATAGCACATATATTAATCTTAATGATATATGTAAATATGGGCAAATGTAAAGCTCTGTTGACACCAAAATAATTATTCTGCTGCTGAAAGTAAACCTGGGGTTAAATTTCAGTGATCAAGCATAAAATAGTTTGCTCTAAATGCGTCAATAAAAGAATTTCTGATGAAGTTTAAAATTGCATACAGGCTCAGGAGATTCAGAATGTTTGTTAGTACAAAAAAATTGAAAAGGAAAGGATGATTCTATTTGCTTTTAAATTAGCAGAAAATAGTTACAGACTGTTTGGATTAAGACAAAAAGATGTAAAAGGCTTTGCTTTGTTGTTACCTGGATTTCAGAAAATATCGTATCTAATCAATGTTTAAGTGTGGGGGTGTTTTAGGTGAGAGGGAAGTAACATGTATCACTCTCCACTGTGAATTCATTTGCTTAATAATTTGATTTGACTGGCTTAACTTTTGTTTCTGTGCTTTTTGCTCATTTAAGTTG
This sequence comes from Melozone crissalis, assembly GCF_028551555.1. Taxonomy (NCBI): domain Eukaryota; kingdom Metazoa; phylum Chordata; class Aves; order Passeriformes; family Passerellidae; genus Melozone; species Melozone crissalis. The sequence continues at coordinate 29,018,205 of NW_026535820.1, forward strand.
AAATGGTCCTTTTACAATATACATGTAATTATTTTTCCCCCCTCTTTGGTGGTGTTAATCAAGCTGTAATATGGTTTGCATGCTTGCTTTGTTTTTTAGGAAGGCAACAGGGTTATGTTCAAGGAACATAGAGATTTCTTGTCTGTAGTTATATGCCATAAACAGCATGATACATTTTTTATTGTAATATCTATCTTTGAAAAGCTAAATGTTGGTAGCAGATATGATCTCTCTATATTGCAGTGTGAACAGAAAGGGAGTGAGCTTGGTTGTAAAGCAGAATTTCGTGCCATTTTACCTGTTGAGGGCCCTGTAGAGCCAGAAGTCTAGTGACTTGCCTAAGTGACAGGCAGTAGCAGCCATGGTGTCACTGTGTATTATCACCTCATGCTAGCTGGAAGCACTCCCTGAAGCCGATCTAGGTTGTATAGTCCTAGATGAGGTCTTCATGGGTGCTGACCATAAAAAGTTCATCAAAGTAATGAGGCGAGGCGAGAGCTTGGCGCTCATGGGCAGAGCTCAGCACCAAGGAGTGTGAACCGGCTCCAGCTGTGACAATAAAACAGCAGGTGGCTGCTGTCATTAGGGGTGGCAGATGAGGCAGGGGACTAACATTCAGCCCACAAAACTCTCATTTGTTAGCCATCGCCACTGTACCATGCAAAATAGCTTCCATCTCAGTCAATTTTACTTTGCAAAATATTACGCAGTCGCCATAAGAAAATTAGAGCCTTGGGTTTACAGGTTCCTTGGATCTTATAATCAGAAAACTCAGAGCTCTTAGGTTATGTGGAAAATTGGACTTTTTTCTCCCTTGAACAGTTTGAGGGTCTTTACAGTAATTTTATAATACGTTGTTTCCACCCCAGCATGTGTTTATCAGTTAATATTTTGGACTATTTTGTTTGTTACTCCTTTATAAAATCAATTCCATCCGTCTGTTCAGCTATGTCTTGTACATAACACTGCCTGCTATTCAGTGTTACAAAAGTTTCACACTGATCAGACTATTTTCTGTCTCTATGTCTGTCCAGGTACAGATATTTCATGTAATAAATAATGGGATTTTTTGAGGGGAGTTCTGCTAATCTGAGAAATTGTAGAGAAACAGAACGGCCCTTTAATTTGTTGGAATTTTTTTGTTTGCCTATTTCTGTTAATATAAAATGCTAAAGCATTTTGCATGTATTTAATCTTTGCAGAATGTTTTTAAGCTACCTAAAATTTGAGACCTTTCTCAGCTGCAAACTATCCTGGTGCAGCTCATCCCTGCAGTAAGGCTTGTGGGTGGCAGGGGTTAAACAGTGGGCAGTGTGTTGGCTCCAATGTGAGAGCCATTTTACTTGCATCTTGTTACAAAGCTAAGAGAGAATTGCATGTTGGTGGTTACATAGCTGTAAGTGACCTCCAGGAAATATGGAGAATTCAGGTGCTCATTTGGACATGTGAACATGATAAATTCGAGTACTCTAACAGGAAACCATTCATGGAAATCAAAATGTGACCCAATACTGAATAAAATGGAGTGCCACAGCGTGTGTTGGTACCTGTGCCACCTGTGCTGTCCAGTTCCCCTGCTACTGACATGGACCTGTGAAATCCCATCATTTTGTGCTGACACTTGACATGAGGCTTTATGGAGCTGTGGTTGCAATGACAGCATGGATTAGGAAGGAAAACCCCTTTAATTGAAACTTCATTTCAGGAAGATACTAAAAAAATATTTTTTTTAGACATGGTTAATGTTTCTTTGTAGGACCAGGCTGTCCCTTTATATATAAAACTGAAGTTCTATAATTTTTCTTGTTAGCAATATAGATTCCTTTAATTGCATCTTTTGGGGTAGTTGGTAAATTCTTCTTCTCTTTTAGATAGCATAGCTTTTGTTTGAAAATACACTGGTTTCTCCTTCACTTCATTGTTCATAGGTACACTCAGCATGTGTGTGTAGGTTTTTCCAGGCCCTTAAGATCAAAGATGTTTTTTTTTTTTAGTCAGTTCCATTGGGCACCTATGTAGTTCCTACATCTCTCATGTTTGATTTGTGGCCAGAAATGGTCAGAGTTAATCTCGGATGCTGGCTGGAATTGGAGTAATCTTTGCCAGAGAACATCTTCTGCGGTGTCACAGATATCATCTTTATGACTGTACTGATTTGTCTGATCTATATTCCTGTGGTTTTTCCAGACTGATGACAGTCTTCATACCAAGAACGTGCAAGATCCTTACCAGACTGCACAAATGTGGGCTCATTCTGTGTGTATGTGTTTGTGTGTGTGTGTAAAACTTCCATCTAAATTCAGTGGGATTTTTTTTGTCTTTATTGCTTTAGTAACTTATATTTCAGGTGAGTACTCTTAATCCCTTCAGTCCTGGCTTTGGATTTCTGAAGTGACTCCTGTTGGCCATCACAGGAAAACCTGAGAAACACCAGACTCTGCTTGGCAGCTTCAGTGATTCCCCTGCTAAGTATGTGACTGAAGTGATGAGAGGTGTAAGCATTTTTTTTATGGGATAAGTGGAGTAACATCACTGTTACAGCTGTAATTCTTACTTGGATAGACTTTTGTGCTGATTTTCATATCATCTGCATCCTCTATGATCAGTGCCATAATTTGAGAGAGTTTTTTAGGTCTGTAATACTTGGATAGTGCATAACAGTCTGTCTGGTCTGTATAGCATGGCTTGCTCTGAGAGACACTGTTACTGCCTTCAGTCAGCCTCCTTCTTCAGAGGTAGGAGGACGTTGTTGCAACACTCCACTTTTGGGAGGAGCTGGGCATGGCTGTAGTGGGAATATCTGGAGAGACTGAAATGCCAGTTGAAAATGAAAGCTCTGAGCTTTTACTTATGCTCAGGTGCTAACAAAGATGTCTTCCAACAAAGAAAAATGAAACATGAATCAGACATGCTTGTCAGGAGTTAGGTTGGCCTGATGACACAGTGTTAGGTGGTTCTTAGTTCCTGAGGTAGCAATGGCCAGGCCCAAGAGCCCTTGGACTAGGAAAGATGGAACCATCTTTGTGCTTTAAACGTATTAATGGGACTGCAAGTATGAGATGCATTTTTTGTGGACTGATCTGATCCACATGACAGCTTTTTGATTTCTTTGGCTGGAGCCAGTCAGTTCTGATTCCACCAGCCTGTTGTTAAAGGTTCATGCATGTGGACAGTACTACTGATGGTTACAGATTAGGTCTTCCTGTCATAGATTTACTATTTTTATGCAGCTACTTTGGCAAAAAGATATTCTGAAGTATTTACTTTCTACCTGCAGTCAAACAGTCTTGTGTAATGCCTGGATGTGAGGCAAAAAAGGATGTGTTTTACAGCTGAGTTTAAGTCTCAGGAATAAACAAATCAACCAGCACTTGCTTTTCTATGTCAGACAAAGACCTAGGGCAACATTCTCACTACTCTTACAGATCAAGCAGACTGCAGAGTCTTCGCTCCAGCCACCATCTATCACCAGCAGCATTTCAAATTGTGGGGAAATTGTCAATAAAAATTGTGTGTGTCTTCTGATTGTGTATGACTTCTGAGCGGTTCAGTCATCAGATAGTGACCAATTTATTCATCTCATTTCTTTCTTGGTACCTCTCAACTTTGCAAAAGACCACAGGCACTGTAGCTGCAGAATTGACTGAGTTATGTATGTGGCACTGCTACTGCAGGCCCTATGTGTTTTCTAGTCGACAAATCAACTGTCTTTAGATTTGTTTAGATTTCCTTTAAAGACAGGCAACAGTAGATTCTTTTGATGAGGAGAATTTCATTCTCAAGATAGCTCTTCCTCTAGAAGCTCTGCATAAACCTGGTAATTCAGCCTGCTGTGTGATTTCTGAGCCATCAGGAAGAAGCTACATCAAAAATGACTTTTTATTTAGCAATAGCAAGGCATTAAAATAAATTTATTTCACTCTATAAATTCTAATTTTAAGTAGAAAGTCATTGGAACATCCTTATTTTGAGATAGTCTTATAGTCTGTTTCTTGCACTTTCAAAAGGCTCAGACTTTACTGGTTGGGATCACTAGGAAGCTCTTTACAAACTGTCTGCAGAAAGTCCAGTATTTCAAAACTCCTCTCAGGGCACCTAGAGATGTGATTCACCTGACCCACCCAAAAGATTGAATCAACTTTGGACAATTTCTGCCTTCAAATATTAGCTTGTTTATCCTGCTGTTGTTTTCCAGATGCTAAATGATGATATGCAGAACTGATGCCTGCTGCATCAAATTCCTTATCTGCAGTCCTGAGCATGCTAGGAAATGGACTCAGTCATGAGCAGGAAGACAAGCCAGTACTTGAAGAAAGTGGAAAGACTGAATAAGGGAGGAATCAGAGTTATGAGAATGTTGGATACACAAGTCAGGAAAAAAGAAAAGACATAAGCTGTGTCTTGGTGGCAAGATTGCTAAAGCACTATTCTGGATCACAATGCTTACAGATGTAAGCATTCATTTATGTTTAAAGCATTTCTGCAGCTTCATGTAGCATGGCAAGTGTTTTTTCTCATGATGTCCTGGTTTTGGATGTGTGTATTAATCTCTCTTTAATGTAAGGCACTTCCAACACCAAACCTAGGATTGCATCTCAGACTTTAGGAAAAGAGATTCTGCATTGTAGTAGACTTGAGAGGTTGATAGCAGTGCTAGAGAAAGCATATTGTGATTCTGTTTTTTTCTTCTTTTTTTTTTTTTTTTTTGTTTTTTTTTAGTACTTTGTGCAGCTGTTAGATTACCAAACACCTGTTAGAGGTGACAGTTACAGATGCTCAATAACCAATGAAAATTAATAGAACATGTGATTCTTTTAGCTTAGAAGTGATTTGGTAAGATGTGTTTAGAAATCTAATTACGTACTGCTGCTGTTTACCATTATCATTTAACATTCATTAACTTCTGTGAATATTGAAACAAACATTTCTTGTAGTGGTACTAATTTTCTCATATATTTGTAAGGTGATTTTCTGACAGAGGGAACACCTGACTTTAACAGTTTTGCCACAGTTTAGCTATTTTAAGTTTACTCTTCAAGCAAATAAAAGCAGAATGTAATTTGTTTACTTACAGTTGACACTTGTTATTGTGTCTTCAAATATAAAAGTTCACAGTTCCAGTCTTAAATTTTTACTCACTTTTATGTTAATTATAATTTTCACTGGCTGGACATGGCTTATTCCTGCAGCTGTCATTGAAGAGTACTTTTTGTATTTAAAATAAAACACTTCTACACATTACCTTCAAACCTAAAAAGTTCAGAATGGACCTGAGCTAACTTGCAGGAAACCTTTTGGATTTCAGTTACAAAATAAGTAACTTAAGGTGAGGCACACAGGTAAGTGAGCTCCCTCATGAGGGAGGAAATTATATAAATACTGCCAGTGAATTCCTCTTTTTTTGCCACAATAACAGACTAAATTTCTGTCCTGGATGGTTTATTTTATAACATAAGTCTCTTAAAAGTGGAATAGTGAGAAAACTCAACAACTTCTGATGACAAGATAAGCTTGAGTGGAACAGTAGAGGATGTTTTCTGTTTTGTTTAGTTTGCTCTTTCGTTGTACCCAGATCTCTTCTGCTTGAATATGTACGAGGAGATAATTGTGCCAGTTGCTACTACTTTATGGCCGTGGGGCTAATAATTCTTTGCCATCTTGAGAATAGCAGATTGGTGGCAGAGAGCAACAAGAATATGTTGAGGGATGTCTCTCTCTTCTGGTTGATAGATGCAGGAATATGCAGGAGCAACACAGTCGATTGATTGATTGATAGCGCGCAACTCATCCATAATGATCTGTCTGATATAGCAGTAAATTATTCTTGAGATTGATGCAGGTCATTGAACAGCACATTGACAATCCTGTTTTCTGTCATCCTGTTCAAAGCAAGGCAGGAACAGTAGCTGCTGTGATACTCAAGTCTACCATGGGTGCTAGCTGTGTGCAGGTGTTCTGATAATACAAGTTGTTTTTATTTTTTGGGCAGCTTGGCTTCATTGCTAGGTTGTTACAAGTAACAGTAAAAAGAGATGAGGTATTTTTAAAAGAAAAGGTGGTACTTACTGCATTGGTGATTTCATAGTAACATAAAAAACATTTGAAAATGTTGGGTTTTAAACTTCAGTAGCAAAACTTCTCCATGGAAAATAAGCTAATAATTAAGAAACATACCTGGTTGTTGCATGGAAAATTTTAAACCCCCCTCCAAACCCAAAGAACACCCTAAAACCCACACAAAATTGAAGCAGAAAGGCTGATAGCTCTCAGAAGTTCCAAAGTTATGTTGGTCTTTAGGTTCTATGAATTGCCATGGTATCTTCCCATGGTAATCTGGGTTCTTGTCTTGTTAGTGATGGCAAGGTTGTCTTCATTTCCCTCTTTTGGTTTCTCTTTTCAAGAGGATAAGTTTGAATTTTCCATTCTTCCAGGTTACACAGACCTGAAGATGTGGATGGATGGATGGATATGTGTTGCTTCCCAGTTTAATTAGTGGCGTTGGTGAGGGTGGAGCATAGAGCAGCCATATCCTGCTTTGACACATGGGGTCAGCAGGGAGTAGAAGGCAGCGTGTCACTGTACTCAGCGCCGCAGACTGCGTGATGACTTGTTAACCTTTTAGAACGTTATTGATTTTTATTTTTTTTTTAGCTTGCAAAGAATAACCATCTCCTTTATTTGGAAGTAATAAGACCTACTTTATTGGGCTAGTAAATGAGTCTGGAGAGAGCCCCATCTTTCCTGTGCAGGGTTCTAGGACTTGACGTCCTGTCATAGAGGGCATGAAGTTTTTCAGATATGTGGATGTTTTCTACATTAGACTTTGCCCTGCCAGATATTTACTTGAACCTGACATCTTGTCACAAAGGGCATGAAGCTTTTCAGACTGCAGGATATCTTCCACACCAGACTCTGCCCTGCCAGATACTTTCTTTTAAATTGAGTCCCTTGCGCGCAGTCATGCAAGAGAGTTATCAGAGCCCTAGTCTGGACCCTTCAGAATCAGCAAACATCCAAAAATGATGGACTTGAAGAAATTCTCAGGAATTTAGACTTTTGATGCATGGAAAGAAAAGCTTACTTGTTCATAGAAAACCATTGCTTTCTGGACAGTTCTACATTTGCCTCTCTACTCATGTTCCTGAAATTAACCTGCTGAATAAATCCTGGTGGAGACATAAGATTTGGGTGGCAACTTTTTAATATAATTTGGAGAATTTGAAAACTTGAAATTTTTTGCTTCAGGTACTCTGTTTAAGTACTATTTGACTAAGTGCTGATTTGAATATGAGAAGTTCTACTTTTAGGTGTAGAACATGCACACCTCAAGTGCATGCAGAAATCTGTAATTGTATATATAAGTTTTATTGAACGTTCTGAAATACATGCATGTCCTGGTATCTCTTGAAAAACTGAACTGTTTTTCTCTCCTACTGGTTGATACCCCTGTTGGCGTGGCTCCATGTGAACCACACATTCAACTACAAACAATTAGGGTTTCCAGTGTTTTTTGAGACACAGTAAGAACAAGAATGCTTCATTAAGGTGGTAAGAACCATAGACTCCACATTGTTGTTTACTTGCCTGAACATATCCCAGTCCCCCCTTCTTGGCATCATCTGTGAAGCTTGCCTTGATTTCCCGGTTTCTTGCCTCATACAAGGACAGAAATTCAAGCATAGATCATAGAAAACAAAACCTGGTGTGAACAAAATAATATATTATTTCATTGTATTCTGTGATGATGTATAAAAGTTTGAGATCCTATTTCTTATTATTCCTTGATGCTGTCAGATCTCCCAGCTGATTAATCCAAAATGGTATAACATTCTATCTTTTCTATATGCCTGAAATTTATGCTAAAACAAAGCAGTAAGTTCTTAGATTTGTTTATGTGTTTGATTTTGGTTATTTTAAAGGCTCTCAAGAAGCTTTTTAAAACATCCTATGTTCTTGGGTTATGCACTAGCTTACCTGTATTCTCAGAGTTAAATTTGTGTATAAAGAGGTTTTGGACAGTTTAAAGGAGATGTAAAGGATATTGAGAATATGAATAAAGGCTAGATATTCATTGTTATTCTCCTGGACTTTTCTGCTGTCATTGAACATTGTTGTCTGTAAGACAAATTCTCCAAGAGCAATTGCAGAGAGCAATGTATCCACTAAGAAGTGATTTAAAATTGCTCTTCAGCTGCTCAATACCTTGTTTGTGGAGTCCCACAAAAATAAATTCCCGTGCTGGCCCTCCTCAACAGTTATGTGCAGTTAGAAGATGACTGCTCTGTCACCATGGCTTCGAGTGACTTTCTGGTCGAGGTAATGTGTAGCTCCTTCCTAGGTCAAGGCACTTGATAAACACGCAGGAAATAACAGGTTTTGTGGCCTTATGGCCCAGAATGCTTGTTTTGGTTTGTGTGTGTGTTGTGTGTTTGGTTCTGGGTGGTTTTTTTTAGGCTTTTCACTAACCCAGTGATGTACTTATTCAAAGGGAAAGAGCTATTATGGATTCAAAGCATAATAAAACTTAGAATCTTTTTCCTCTCAAAGCAAGATACTTCACAGAGAACAGTTTTCTCCCCACAGAGAAAATAGAAAACAGACAATACATGACAGATTATTCCTATTCCTTGTGTACTGTGATGATAAACATTGTACATGCTGAAAAATTTGTATTACACTAGAATAAAATGTGGAAGTAAAGATTGTCCAATATGTTTCTTTATTCCCAGAATTAGAAGTCCCTTTGTTTCTTTTGTACTTTAAAATGTGCTTTTATCTGAAGACAAATCTATAGAGGCTCCTAAATCAGTTACAGACATTCTGAGAGAGTCCAAATACTGTTTGAGGATCACCATGGAATATGAACGGTCACGTTCCTACAAACCACAACTCTTCTAAAAGGAAACCAGAATCTTCTGCGGTCTTATTTTGGGAAAGGTGCTCATATGATTTAAAGTAATTTTTATGTATAGTTTGTGTGCAAAAAGTTGTCTATAGGGAATGAGGATGCTATCCTAAAGCTCTGTGTAATTTTTCAATTGGTCTTTAATTTATCCTGTAGTTTCAACATAGAGTGTATGCCTGAGGATGTTGCTGGTTTTGAAGCCAGAGTAGTTGAGTATCACAAAAAAGTTAACCCAGCACAATGCTGCTGCCAGCAAAAGGAATCCTGCCTACTCACCTTGTTCCACTTTCAGAGGAGGCTTCTCATAGTCTTCCTACCAAATGAAAGGAACTCCCAGTGACCATGACATGGATGTATAGGCTGGACATCTCTGCCTGCTGAGACCTGACCCACAGGGGAGCAGTTGGGCTGGGACTTCTTGTCTTCATGTGGGTGGAGGACAAATTTGTCCAGATTAGAGTTTGTAAAACTGGTTCCAGGCCTCTAGTACAGCCTGGTTTGCACATATTTGAAACAGTAGAGTTGGTTTGATGACAGACTTTTTCTAGTCCCTCTTGATGCGCTTCTGAAACTAGTTAGTTTTTAGCATTTGAATGTTTATACTTTCACTAGAAATAAAAACAAAAAATGAGAAGTTTGGTGAAGCCTGAATTGGTGCTTTTCAATTGCTGATGGAAAGAGTCCTTTTGATTTGAAGATACATCAGTGCAATACATCTTGAAAGCATTCACTCAGTGAGTACTTTTAGGTGCCAGTCAGACTTCTCTAAAGATTATTTTAAAAGGCCGAGGCTAAGTCGTGTCTATTCCAGCAGTAGCTTGCGAGTAACTGATTTACCTCAGCAGAGGTAAATAGCATAGATAAACACATTATTTTTTTTACTACTAAACCATTAATTACATCGAAACCTAGCGTTACTGAATGTATGGAAAACATTTTTGTGTTTCTTTTGTAAAGCCAGCAAACACTGCTACCACCTCTCTGAAAATCACCTGCAGGATTTAGTAAACAAAACCAAATAGTTTTTACTTGTTTCTCTTTGTGGTTTTGTTTGTTTGTTTGTTTGTTTGTTTGTTTTAATGGGTGGTCCTCAAACTCAGCATCTAAACAAGGTTGTTTAGACTGTGCCTCTTGTTTTAATAATGCCTGTCTCTGTTGGTATTTTTTTTAATCTTGTTCTCAATTTCTTATGAAAATAGAAATTTTATTTTTAAGGTCTGTTTCTGTAAAGTGGGGAGCTGCCCTGAGCTCTGCAGAGTGCTCCAGACTTGCACTGAGGCTTTTGGCATTCCTCAAGTCTGAAGCCTTCGAGCCTTACATGAAAAGCTTAAAATGTTAGCAGTTTCTGAAACCCAAACTGAGTCAGGGTTCATTTTATTTGTGCTGTGTAACAGCAGCAAAATGGTTGCTAGAACACAGATGCAACAGAGAAGAGGCAGAATGTGAGATTAACTGCTTCATGTTATTACCAAGACCTTTGTCTTTGATTTTGCAGAAAGGTATGTCTGTCTGTATCCCCTGCAGTTGTGTGGTAGATGAAATGGTGAGCCTTTGTTTGGCAGCTTTAACTAAACAGGCTCAGAAACCAAAAAGTGCTTCCCTGCAAATATTGTGTAGCTGGTTGGGATCTTTATATTCCATGCAAATAGTAAAATATCCCTTTACCTCTCTGATTGCACATTGCCCTTTCACAGTAATGTCACTGAGTTTATTTTTCTTTTAGAGAAGGGGGAAAATGGAAGTTTGTAACAGGAAATGCAGGTATTACTAAATGAAAATATGTTTGGTACCTTCCACAACTTGGTGGAAATAGTATTTTTGTTGAAAAGCAAAGGCAGTACATTTTGTATGCCTTATGCTTTTTTTGGAATACATTTTTTTATTTTGTTACAATGATTTTCCCTATGTACAGTAATTTTGATGACACTTGCATAGTAATGATGGTAATGGTGTAATAGATTATTCACAGTTATAATGGTTATGATGCCATAGTAATAAGTTGGGTAGGGAAAAGTATTTAGGATACTTTTAAAATGTATTTTTGTAAAAAATAAGGAAATTTATATCATTTAAATAAGGCAGTATTATATTCCTACACCTTAAGGGATGCACAAGAGAGATTCTCTGTAATAATGTGCAAGTGCCCAAAGAAGATCAGACACAGAAAAGCTAAATTTACATAATTGTAAAGGAAAAGTACTGTGTCTTTGCTTTTGTGGCTCTTATATCCCATAGTGCTGGTGTTTTACAGTCCTTCCATTGTCCATTACTGCAAACACGTCCAGATGAATTCAGCGTTTAATGTTAAAAATCTTATAACATGCCAGTTTGATTTGTAGCCCTTCATATCATGGAATGCTAATTAAAATCATATTTTTGCATATGTCATGCCTTTCATGTACATATGCAAATAGAGTCTATTGCCTTTCAGCTATTAGTAATTAACTTTATGAAGGACAGCTGTAATACATAATTAACAAAAATGTTTGCAAGCCCTTTTCACACTGAAAGTTGCAGCAGTAAAATTTTTGCTTATCGAGAAAACCATTTTAGTTTAAAGCTTCAGTCTGATATCTAAATTGTTTGAAGCAGTCACATGACATAATTAAATTGATGTTATGGTCTTATCAGCAGAAGAATAGTACTTGATAGGCTTCTATTTCATTACGTATGTCACCAAAATTGAAGTAAATTATCTGTGTTTGGTTTGGTAGAAACATGATGCCAGGTACTATGTGTTTTGTTGCTGCTGTTGGTTCTTTGAAGAATGTCTTGCCAGTTTGAACAATATTCCTGCTGATAGTGTATTCATGAACATGTGCTTCACGTTTTTCATCCTTTTTTTTCACAAGGCTATAAAATAACTAAGGCTATTAATTTGTTTCTGTGTGTATCTCTTTAAATAATTAATAATACAATGAAGTTTGACCAGGCATAAGCAGTGATTAAAGCATCTTATCTTGCTGGTTTTTTATGTTTCTCATGAAAAACAATGGAACTACCTATATGAAGAAGGGTTGCAGGATGGGCCCATAAGGCTTAAATAAATTCAAAGGTGTAACTAAAACTGTATTACTTTATAACATCAGACAATGTTCTTCAGGTAAAATAGCCTATATTATCAGTATAATGTGTGAAATGTTCTAATTTTCAAAGGGAAGCAGAAATAGGTTTTCCTTTCTTTGACCAGTGGTGTATGGTTGGGACTTGTAAGAGAAAAGCCAAGGGATTGCAAAATGAGGGAAATCTGTTGTTACAGAATGGACTCCCCAATCTAAGTCACATCCTAGCAGAGGAGGGATTTTTTTTTTAGGTCTGCCTTTAATGAAATGTGTTCAAGTGCATGCTCAAAAAAGAAAAAAAAAAAAGATCTTTCTCATTTGCTCTTTGTTTGACAGGGTGGCGTTTGTGATGAAGAAGCATTTGAATACTCATTTGCTGGGCAAACACGGAGTTGGCACCCCCAAAGAAAGGTAAACTGCTTTAAAATTCTTTTCCATTTTATCTTATACAGTACGTGGAGATCTTTTCTAGAATATTTATCTTGCCCACAATGAAGCCATCTGTTTTTTTTCCTCAACTCCAAGAGAGATCAGCATCTTTAAGTGCTCTTATGTTGTGTGGTGCTTATGACGTGTCTGTAGAAAGAAATTCCAAGTAAGAGGTGTGGAATTTGCAGCTTTTGAGGCTTTTTTTGATGAGTGTTATTTTCTTTAAACTTTCATAGTTAGAAATGTGCCTCTCAGTGCAAAATCAAATGTTTGGGGTTTTTTGGTTTTCTTTTCCTTTTTTGTTCTGTTCTTCCTGGCCTTGATGCTGATAGGTTTATAAAATTACTTTCGAAGAGGTCATAGCCATAGAGAAATCAAAAAGAAAGTTTCCTCAAGTGTTCTTGGGCAGGAAGGGAGATTTGGCATTTTCACTATTTTTAAAATGAATTAATTTATTTTTTCAATCTGTACACAGCTACTTACTCTCCAACTTTGTTTGCAAGTAGGTTATTTTTTTATATGGTTTAAAATATAACTGTGTTTTACAAACTCAATGGCACTGTGTTTGCAGATAAACAGATTTTGCTTGAGATTTATTTGGCACATTGTGGCTTAGCTATTGCTATTTCACTGAATCTTTGGGCCAACTAGAAAATTGATGTGTTTTGGATAGCCAAAAGATCTCATATTCTCTTTCAGCCTGGGTAGATGGAGGTGTTCATGGCTGGATACTTGATACTGTTTCAAGTATTACTGCCTTGTAACTCATTCTTTGGGGGTAGGCTTTCATAAATAAAGTGTATTTTCTGGTTTTGATATGAAAAAAGAGGAAAATAAGTTATAGGAGCTGTAGGACAGCACAGCAAAGCTCTTTCTGAGCCATGTTCATTTCTTGTTAAAGACAGTGGAAATTGTGGTCAATTAGACCCATTCTTCACAAGTTTTTCATGCTTTAATCATGGAGGGACCTAAGAGGAGGGTTTTTAATTAACACCCCATATATGTCTTAGTTTGGCTTAGCACTGATTTAGGTGGTGCTTTTATTTTTAAGATTTCCTCTACAAAGGTCTTAACCAGAATTTCCCTACCATGTGATTATTCAGGACTTTTCAGATATTCTGTTTAATCTAAAATACACAGCAATGCATTGGAAATACAATTACAGTTTCATCAAAGCAGATATCATAATAAAGTTTATTTTGGTTATCTCTTGTCAAAGCGCAACAATCAGAAAAAGTGTTTTGCTTTGGTGACTTATTTTATAACTGGAAGTATTCAATACCAATATATTCTTTTACACGGGGATACTTACTGTACACACATCATAAATACAACATAGAGATAACTTGCATCACCCTAGTGAATATGTGCACAATGAAGGATACATACAATATATTTATCTTAGCCTGAGAGGCATATCTTTAGTGATGATCATCTTGAAATGAATTCCTAAAGAAAAAGGATGCTATGAAGTAAATCAGTTGTTGCTGGCTTTTCTTTGAGTGTTTTGTTCTGAAGGCCTCTCATCTGTGGCCGTTTTCCCCATTTCTTCCTGTATTCCTTCAGGGCTTTCTGGCTGGCTGGCCAGCATGGCACGAGGAGGAGGAGGAGGAGGAGGAGGGTGGCAGGTTTACAGGCTCTGGCTGCCCAAGGAGCAGAGGAGCCCTGCTGAGGCCTGCAGCCTCCCTGCCCTGCCTGCTGGCATGGCTGGGCAGGCTTTGCCTCCAGCACAGGCAGGTGGAATTGGAAATTACTTCATGCCCTCTTCTTCTGCAATTTCTTCATCCATCTTTGGAGTATTTCTTTTCCACAATACCTTTTCAGGTGGCACTTCAGCTTAATGTAGAGCAGCATCAAACAGTAGTGGCAGAGCTACAACAACAATATAAATTTCTAGTAGCAGTCCCTCACTGGGGCTGGGGGATGTTTAAGCCACGTGAACTACTGCAGTAAATACCAAACCATTGTTGCTTTCCTTTCCACCTTTCCTCTTCTATTATGAGAAAGTTTGATGCCTGTTAATGGCTTTAGGAACCAAAGAAATCCTTCTTCTGCATGTTAAACCATCACTCTGGGCATAAACATATTACAAATTAAGTTACGTAGTTTTCTTACCTATGTAAAACATTAATGCCTTGATTATAATTTTGCAAGCTTGCTATTTTTTAATTTCTCTAGGACAATATAATCAGTTTATTCTTTATGTTTTGAATTTGATTCTGCCCTCTGATACATTGCATATTATAGCAAATACTAATAGAAGCTAGCTAAATAGGCTGTGACAATTAAATTAATAATGCATTTTATTTGCAAGTGTTTAGTCTTCATGGTTTGACTGATATATGCAAAGATGGTAATTTATTAAAAGTAAATTCATGTAATTGTACTACAGAATTTGATGGACCAAAAAAAGTTGTCAGCATGACTATCATCAAAAACAGAAAATTGAAAAGAAGTTCAAAAGGGTGCTTGAAAAAAAACGGTTATAACCCATACACCCCAAGAAATTGAGGCCCTTTATACAAACTTCTTAGAATCAAATTGCTAGTGGTAAGCATAGAGATAGTTCTGAAAGGGAGAGGAAAAATACACTTACAATTTAGTAAGGAGTACTTAACTTATGCACCTTGCTCTCTGTAGCTTTCCATCACTATTGGGTTTTTTTATGCACAAGAAGGAGGAGTTATGGAGGCTGTGGAGGTGTTTGCATGGGCAGATACAGAAAACGAGTGTAACTCATAATGAAATTGCTGCTGAAACATCTTTTGTTTGGGTTATTTTCTTTTTTAAAAGACAGAATTGATTTAGGGGAAAATACTGTGCAGTTGAAAATCACATAAGTTTTTAAAAAATAAACTTGAAGTAAAATGTCTGCACATTTCAGACACAAAACCCCCTACTGCCTAGTCCATTATGATCATTACAATTTAATAACTAACTCAAAAGTAGAATATTTTAACAGAAAAAAAATTCCTCTAAGGTATATTTTCTTGTTATTGGAACTGTGATACTGATTTATTGTCAACTTGAATGTGTCTCAAAACTGGCATGTTATCTGCTAAGTCCAAGGCCAGTACATATTTGGTACTTCAGTGTCAGTAATCTTCATGGGACCTATAACTATATCTTATTGGCAGGATAAATCTTTGGCTACACCTTTATTGTGTCTGGTAGACATTGTAGTTGGGGACAAGGTGAGTGCATCGGTGATGTTAGTGGTGCCAAGTTCTAATTTCTGTTACATCATTACTGTACTTGTAAATTGTGTCAGAACACAGAACAAAGAGGTGTTTCACTATTAAGATATACACTTACGCACACATAAAAATATGAGCGAGAAAATAAAAATAAATTCACTAAGTCATTCATCAGTGAGAATAAATTCTGCCAGTGTTAAGTACAACTCTGGATTTAGAATTTTTTATGAAAAATACTCATAAATACTCGTTAAAGATTTTTAGAGACACCATTAGTACTGTAAAATATACATTTTTTAGTTTATGATACTTTCTTAACTAGAGTTCTATCTGATATATCTGTTTAAAAAATTCATTTACAAAGAAAAAGCCATAGAAAAACCTTTGTAGTTGCTTAATTACCTCATCTTCCTTATGAATTTTAAATTATGAGTTGCCTCTGAAATTACTTTACATATGAGTAATCCCATTGAATAAAATAGAATCATTCATATATGAATGAATAAAGTTACTAGTAGCAAAATCAGTCACTGAATTGGAGTATCTATTATAAAACAATTCCTGTAAAGGTCATTAAAGTATATATTTAATTGTGGAAGGTTCTGGTATTTTTCATGTGCTTTAAAAATGGGATCATTGTTACAGTGCTAGCAACATCATATGAAGATCATATGATTTTGAAATTATCTTGATTGATTGAAAAAACTGTATAGTGATTTGAACTTGAGAGCAAGAGCTGTAGGTAAATACCTACTACTGTGTAATAGCAACCTAAATATATTTGAGATGCTTTGTCAAATAATTTTGGAGTATAACATACTTCTAAAATTTGTGTATTTTTTGCACTTTGAAGATAAAAGAGGAGGTCCCTAGGTTGCCAGTTGTTTCATGTGCTTGCATAAGCCCATCTAAACTTTTGAATATTAAATTCTACTAATATGTAAATATCATGAAATAGACAAGACTGTAAGTATATCAGTGGAAGGGATTGTTGAAGTCTGAAAGAAAGGTAGCCAGGGAAAATGAACTCAGGGTTGATGTTCTGTATATTATTGAGAAAACTGTCTTGTAATCAGCTGCTGTGTCCCAATATTTCCATTTTGAATGTAAAACTAGAAGTGTATCAAGTCCATCAGTACAACCCTCTTTTATTTAACTGAACTGTTAACTCTTCTTTTGAAACATTTTTCTTTCTTTGAGTAGAGAAATTTGTGATAGTAACTATTTGATATGCCTGTTTTGGGCAATGCTACCCCTGCAAAGTAAAAAGATCCAGTTTGATGTTACAGGTAATTTTGGGTAAACAAGTGGCAAAAGTCACAAAGTGATGTGGCATACATCCATATGAAAGGAAGTTGTTCCAGTCATGCATCCCAGCTTTCTGCTTCCACTGCATAAGTCAACTGTGCAGGCCAAGAGGGTAAGGGTTAGTATGTAATCATTTTGTAATAACCTGCTCATGTTCTGAAGGAATGAGTTCTGCATGTGGCTGTCTCACAGTAGGGTTTCCAGTTAGAAGCGCTGGCAGTACACATGGATCCACTGGACAACAGGCTACCTGTGATACCAGAGGGGTGGTTTGCTGAGTCTTGCTGCTAGCTTTGTCATCACATTTTACTGCTTCTTGCAAATGAGTTCGAGTTTTCAACTGAAACCCAACTACTAAGATTAACTGGATAGGAATGGAAAGCTTTATTTAATTGATTATTTCCTGCATTTTGCTTTAACAAGATTTTGGACAGTTACATAATCATACTGTGGAAAAGTGCTAAGAAATGTAGCTTTTTCTTGAAATAGTTACTGTTTGGAAGTTTGTGACGAGAGGATGTGTGTGTGTGAAGGACTCAATTTTAGCAGTGTTTGGGAGCTGAAGTTTTGCTTGAGATGCATGCTCAGCTTTCCATGTTTTGGAGGCTTATCTGACCTTTGGAAGCAGTATTTCTCTTTGGTGTTCAGCTCTTGTCTGGTGCTATACTATGTCAGAGTGTGGAACAGGTTCCATAGGTACAGGCTCCACAATCAATTGCTGCCTGAGTGTTTTTCTCTGTCTGTGGCTGACCAAGGAACATAAGGAAGCCACCTGTGATTCCTTAGGTGCTGGAAGTAGAAGATGTGCTGAAAATTCATAGCTTTCCTCATGGCTTGTTGTCTGTACACACATATGCATTTGCTTTGCTACAAAGAAATGAAGACTAGGCAGACATTTATACTTTAAAAGACTGCTATCAAAAAGACAAGTGATGACTTCAGCATCTTTTCTGAAAGAAAAATAACAAGTGAAGGACTGTAAAAGAATTAAGTTATTTTGCTACTTCTCATTATTTGTTCTTCTTATCAAATCCTGGCAATATTAGAGTTTAGTTCAGAAGGAAGGACAAACTGAAGTAGGTTTATTTTAATTGCTAGGTATGTGAGATGATTTGGAAATTTCTGTAGTCAGCAACAGTCTTCCTGTTGTGAAGGCTTAGCTGCTATGGTTAGAAAATAGAGGGAGAACCCAATGGGATTCATGCTGCTTACAGTGAGCACCTTTGGCTAATTTTAAGCATCATAACAAGATATAAATGATGATCTCATATTCATAAACAATCAAGTACTGTCTAGAGCATAGGTTATTATTTCCATTAGCAAGAGTATGCTAACATTGTTGGTGAGTCTGTGGAAGACAGTGTCGGTAGCTGCTGAAAGCACCACATTTATTTCCCAATGGTTTGTTTCCCAGGAAAAAACAGTTCCTTGTTGCATGCCATCAGCCAAAACGTTGTAAGCTGCAAACTGATCTCTCCTCTGATGCAGTCAGCTGAAAGTAAATTGTTCCAGTCGCGTGTCCCAGCTTGCTGCTTCCACTGTTTAAGGCAACTGTGTAGGTCAAGAGGGTAAGGATTAGGATGGCAATATATCTCTAGATCCCTTTTTACCTGCATGGGACTGGTAGCAAGGGACCTCTCCAGACAACTCTGCAGTCTGTGTTACACTTTGAGGGTTGTACGTTGTGATATTTATAGATGGGAAATGTTCCATGTTTTGGGTGGTACCCAATTATATAGACTTTGATCAATCTATATAATACAACACAAATATTTATTGAGAATACTAAAAAGGAAATGGAAACAATCTCTTGACCATACTGCAATGAAATATTTTCCATACATTCTGAAGAATCAAGATGAGTATTTTGTAAACTTTGGAAGTGAAAACAGAAGTTCTGTGGCAAATGCTGTATTTGACTGATGGTAGAAGCTTTCTTCCTACTTTTTAGCCACACACTTCGTAATTCTTGCATCAAGTTATGACACTGTCAGAACTACTTTTCTGCAGCCAAAGCAGCTGCATAATTATTAAATACGAATGTTTGTTTATCCAGGTTTACTTAAGTTTCAGCACCTCAAGGTGGAAAGAAAATGCTGGAGAGACATGTTCTGGAGTGAATAGTTCCATGAATGCAATTCTAAATTCACCTCCTCAGTGCTATAACATTTAAAAAAAAAGTTGACTGAGACTTAAGTGGTAGAAACATGGAGGTCTTGTTGTACTGTAAAGACAATCTTCTGCAATATGAGCCTGCAGGCTGTGCTCTGTACTGATCTCTGGTGGGTAGAGTCATAGGACAGCCCAGCTTAGAAGGGAAATCCAAGAATAATCTGGTCCAGCCTTTGTAGGGAAGGAGAACCTAGAGATCATCTATCACTCTGTCCAATAACAT
>NW_026535820.1:29042500-29080000 GCF_028551555.1 Melozone crissalis
CATAGGACAAAACATTCCCAACACTGTGGGTATAGGAAAGCCTTCCAGTAATGTGAATTAATTTTGCAGTAAAGGGTAGCTTGAGGAAATTCCTGCTGCTGAATAACATCCAGATTTTATGATTTCCAAATTTTTTTCCCCATAGGGTGTTTTGTGTCTAATTTTTAATGCCTGAAGTCTTAATATTTAAACATAAAAGCAATCTACTAGATACATAATTCTTCTGTATACCTGTGTCTTCTAGTAAAATAACTACAGGTGGAAGGAATGCAACAGCTACAGGGAAAGGAGAGATGAAATGAAATAGTTTTATCATTGGTACTTATTGGAGATTTTGACGATTTTGGTTTTTTTTTTTGATCAACTGATTTGCAGAAATTTTACCAGTACAGTACACAAGTCAAAGTGCATTTCTGTGTTTGGGTCTTTTTATAGGTTTTTTTTGGTTTTTTTTTTTTTTTTTTATTCTTTGTTGAGGGCTTTAATGTTTTCATATACGATGTGTCTGGAACTTGTGATTTTAGTCTCCTTTCCATCTTAATTATGCTTATGTACTGTATAGATTTCTCCATGTAGAGTGATGTTCAGTTTCACTATCTCTAGAGCTGCAAGACAAATAGAAGTGTAAACAGAGAGCAGATGCCTCATTTTACATAAGAAAACCTTGCTCCCACTTATCATATTTGAACTGCTTGTGTTTGTGCACCTGTAGCTCACTGACAGTACCCTTCAGAAAATGAATTATTGGTTTTGTACCATTTATATAAGACATGGCTCAGTGTAGACAAATGAGAGATAATTTCTAGAATTTCAGATCCATGGCCTTATTTTTGTTGACCAGCATCACTCTGTGTAATGCTGTACATTCATAGTGCCCCAAGCAGAGTGAGGCCAGACACACCAAAAGCCCAGTCCTCCTGTTGCCTTTCTGAAAATTTCCATGCAAGTTCTTCATCAAGAGTCCATTCTTGTCTGAGAGGGGTGTGGAGATGCCACATGGCTGTAAATGGCCACCTCAAACCTCATGCAGAAAATGGCTACTGCTTCTTACTAAAGGGATGTACTTGCCCAGTTTCTGACATGTTAAGCTGGTTTCCTTCCAGCTGCTAATTGAAAAAGGTAAAGAGTTCTACTGATTGTGAAGTCAGTGTTACCCATTTATAACTGCGTATGATTTCATCACTCATGGACAAACTCGTAAGGGTTGTTTCTACAATATTTTGTTTCTACCACATGGGAATTCTGTATTCCATTAATTTTAAGCACTCTGCAAGTAGGCAGAAGTTTAATACTAAAAAAATGCAGTGCTGAACCAGTTTCTAGACCAGTGAACTTTCATCTTGTTTGCTCACTTGTGGACATTTTTGCTGGTCAGTTTTCTGAGTATTTAGTGATATAGTCAAGAGACAGCATGAGAGCAGAAAGCATAGAGGTACTAGCACAAATAGACAAGTTTAATAATTATTTTACTTTATGGTATATGCATAGCAAGTGCATTTTTACAGAGTTAGCTAAATACTGATTTATGCCTGTCTAAGTAAAAGAAAAGCATTAAAATACTTGCTATCATCTTGAATCTCTAAAATGTCTGATAGTTCGTATTTCATAAAGTCACACATCTGAGAAGTTGGCTTTTGCAAAACAAGCTCTCTGATTATCTGATATCCTCCGGAAGGTTAGGAGAGTTGTTTCCTATATTACTTAGGGAAAAATTTCTTTTTACAATTGAAAATGTCAGCATCAATTTAAAGTAACACTAAGCATGTGCTTGCTTTCTGAATATTATCCTCCTCCACCTCCCCTCCAACCACCCTGCTGAGGATCTGAGTGTGACAGTTTGATTAGATCATCAATCCTTACTGTTAACAGCACTTTTCCTGAACACCTGGGTTGCTAGGTCACATCTGAGTTTAGCTACCGTTGTTTTAGTGACCTAACGTGCATTCACCATAGCAATTTACATTTAGTCCTCAAATTAAAAGTTACCTTAGAACAACAGTTTGCTTTAAAATGACCTTTGTTCTCATGTGAAAGTTATGCTATATGATGTGATAAAACTATAAATGATGAAACAGATTTTTGTATTTGAGATGTGGTTACTTACTTTGATAGAGCTCTCAAATAAGTCTGTCTAACTGCTGTCTCAAAAGCAAAGCTCTGTTAGGAATACTTCTCCTACTTAATTGTCTGTCAGTGTAGAAGAATTCTACGTAGATTTATATTCCCCTATTTTGATTAAATGGTGTTATTCTATACTAAGTTAAGAAATCACATTTGTCATATCCTTACAATAATTTTTATAGTGTTTCTTCCCTAAAAATCTACTTTTGACTTGTCAGTACAGTCTGATTCCTGCTTTTCCTATTTTTAGGGAAAATATCAGCAAAGGTGAATACCTAGAGACAATTTCAGTGCAAATAATTGAGCAGCAGACAGGAACATAAGCGTGCTATAAAATGTAGTCCTTTTCTGAATCTACAGTAATCCTTTGTTTTTCCTATGAACAGAAATGTAGGATATTCATAAAGTTATCAGAGGAAAATTCATGAAGCATTTAATTAAAAATCAGTTTAGACTTTTCCTTCTGGTTTTGAGTGATTAAAAAAAAGCACAAAACAGGACACTGTTATCAACAAGAGAATTCACTTTTAGCAGTACAAATTATGTAACAATAGTAGTTAGTGGAAATGCTTTGCTTCAAGCTTTCTCTCATGTCAGTTGAAAATGGTTTCATATATATTCTTAAATCAAATGTAAAGCTTCCTGTAATCTGTTTCAGTCATACCATTGTTGCAGATCTATGAAATTAGACACCAAATGATTATTTCCATTAAATTGGTGAAATATGAAAGAGAGATCTGAAGGCCAAGTGTAGAAGTGAAAAAGAAAAGCATATCTTTAAGTATAAGGTTTATTATAGAGAGGTGTTCTACCCCCTCCTGTAGCACATACAGTGTGGAATTAAAATGCATTACATAAAACACATATACTTTTTGGGGCGTGATTCTGTGTCTAATTAAATCAGTAGAAAGTATTATTTTGATTGGGATCATTAATGAAGTATAATTTTGCTTGTTAAGCAAAACTCTAATTAGACACTATATTTTAAATATTATTTTGTATATATGCAACTGTTCAAGAACGTGTTTACTGTGTCCTCTGAAATATGTGAAGTGCCTACTTCTGTTAATCCATATTCAAAACATATGTCGTAGTGGCTTCTGAGAATTCATAATAATAAAATTAAAAACATGGATAAATCTGTGCAAAACTAAAAATTCCACAGCGTGCAGTGTACATTATTTTAAATGCCTATTCACAGTAAAATTAATGGTAAAAAAGTATAAAGGATCTGGTGTACATAATCAGAGTGTAGAAAATGCTGCTCAGCCTTCCATCAGAGTGAATAATATAGGGCCAATAGGATGTTTAAAGAAAAAGCTGCCATGAAAGGCATAAGAGAGTAACCTTTCAAACAGCAGGTCTTTATCATGAAATTATGCAAATAGAAATACTAGGCCTTGATGAAAGCACACTTGTTAAACTCCTTAATTTTTTTTTGAAATAAGTATAATTTGTAGGATATGAGTAATATGATATTACTTTATATATGTGTTTGTTTATTTATTATTATGGCTATGAAACTGTATTATTTTGACCATATGAATCCATGCAATCAGAAATTTTTCAAAAAGAAACTTTTGGGGACAGCTCAGCTTTTGCATGCTTCATGTTCACTAAATGTTTTTTTTTTTTTTTTTTATTTGAGGAAGTTTATTTACCACTGCTTTTTTTGTTTGTTTGGTTTTTGTTTGATGTAATTTTTACTTCATTGCTTGTTTTTTTCTAGATAAGAGTAAAAATTGCTGAAGTTTGAAATTTGGCCATAATAATAATAATCAATGACTCTGGATGGTCACCCTTTGTGTGTCTTGCTTTGGATTTCCAGATTATTAGTATATTCTCCATTGTTAATGGAGACTTTGTAGGTGAAGATTATTCTTTGGTTTACAACTTTCCTCTTACATATGATTATGTTGGCATGAATTCTGTTCCTGTTGGAACAAATCTTATGTTTACCTTAATGCCAAACAGTGCAACTTTTTATTTTCATGCATTCTGTAAAGATTGGTAAGTGTACTGTTAGGTAAATAAAAAAAGTTTAATAGGTACTTACTGAGTAAGAGTACCTATTAAACTAGGTGGAAAAACAGGACAGGCCAATAGACTAACTCCTGTTATATCATGATGCACTTACTGTTGAGTAAAAGCCTGCACTTCTGACAGACTGACTTGGAGAGAGACGAGCATGTACAAATTTAGTCTTTATTGTACTGTATCTTTGCTGAAAACATGTGTTTATTCATAGCAATGTGTCTCGTGCAAGTCACCAATCTGTAACAGCCAAGGCAAGGCGTTGGTAGTTTCCATGAAGGTGAAGCAAGGTACAGTCAGCACTTGTATCTCTTCCCATTGTCCCATTGTTGTCATTGCCTGAATTCAAGGAAGTGAAATCTGCATTTTCTTCATTGCTCTCTTCAATAAGAGTGCAGGAATTATCTTACTTGTGCTAGTTGTATCAGATAAAGGCACGCCTTC
This sequence comes from Melozone crissalis, assembly GCF_028551555.1. NCBI lineage: Eukaryota > Metazoa > Chordata > Aves > Passeriformes > Passerellidae > Melozone > Melozone crissalis. Next base: position 29,047,100 of record NW_026535820.1, read on the forward strand.
TTGGCTGTATGGACGGAGAAATCCTGTTGTGTGTAGAATAGAATGCATTTAGAACACAGAATTCTGTCCAGCATAGTTGCAAACTGGTCTCAAGCTAGAATGTGTTTTCAGTGTTCTTCTGTTTTGTAAAGGAGCAGTTCCTGGCCAGACTTCACTGCTCTTCAGGCTTCACCTGTGGAAGGTGGTCTGCTCAGGGAGTACCTGCAGCAAAGGAGTGTGGATTCTGCTGTAGTTGTGCTTCCATCACCAGTGCAATCATTTGAGTGGCTTGGGCAGTTATTCCTTTTTATGTGTTTGATTTTCTTTCCACTTGTGATGTGAGTGTAGTAACACTTGCTTCACAGGTGCTGATGAGAGCTTGAGAAGCATTGCAATTAGAACTATGATGATTTTTTTTTTCTTTTATTGGAATGATGTGATAAAATTATTGTGGTTGTCATACTTTGAAAGAAAGGGACTTGATGTGCTTTTGAAATGCTAATCTGAAGGAATGCTGGGGGAGAGAAAGCGAAGGTCTTTCTCCAAATAGGACTTCTGATGAAGCTAGAGACAGAAGCTCTTATGGATGTAACAGAAGTGTTAAGATCTGGAGAGAGTCACCAAACAATTACTAGGGAAGGGAATTCCTTGCAAATGCTGCAGAGGCTTCCTTTTTTCCTTGATTTCTCTGTACCTGAGCAGAAAACAGAGCTTTAAATGGAGTCAATCCAGTAGACTCTTAGTTTTATTTTCAGGTTAGGTTCAGCTTCAGTCTGACAGCAGCTCTTTTGGTTTGTGTTTCACATAATTTCAGAGAATGCTCCTGATTCAATTCTGCTTTCTGTGAAAGCTTTTTGTGAAGACTCAGCCTTGGCAGAGTTCAGATCCATACAATATGGGCTGGCTATCAAAGGTTTTATTTTTCATTTGGGCTTGACTTAATTCTCTAGTTTAATTGTTGAAAAGTGTGAATCGGATGTCTAATGCAAATATTTTTTTTAATTTCATTGATGGTTTGCACTGGCTCTAATTAGTATTGTTTTCTGTGATGAATTTTACACAGGCAGTCTTAAGAAATGCTGTAACCTCAATGGTGTATATCTCTATTGCTTTGTTAGTGTGCATAAGCAGGCTGCTCTAGGCAAACACAGAAAGGGGAATCCAGTGGAATGAGCAAGAGACTAAAGTTTGTATTGATGTGGGTCAGAGGAGACTGTTCCATGTCCCAAGAGCATGGGATTTAAAAAAGAATATGGGGCATGGTCATAAGAGGCAAAGCCATGCAAATGGCTCATGTGTTTTCTTCCTTGTTCCTGCAATATTCTGACCTTCTATGAAAGAAGTTTTAAGGGAACATGATAAGCCTTTAACAGTAATGAAGATACTTCATCTTATAGTACCCTTTCAGGATGAATTTCAGTATAGTAACAAATCAGTATATGTAAAACATATAAAAGTTAAACTACATTTGCATTTTTGATCACAATATAACTTACATATTGAAAAAGTTCTTTTTTACAGACGGTACCTTTAGAATATACTTTGTGTTTTTTACTTTTAAGTCAGGTAATAAATGCCTTTGCTTGATGATATGCCTGTGTGTATATCTACATCTTGTCTCCCAGTTAGAGTGTTTAGTCACCAAAAATAATTTGCCAATTTTTGTACAAGCCTATGGTTCCCAATTACACATATGGAAAGATCGGTGATGATTTTTAACCTCTTAAGATCCCATTTTCCTTTCTAAATTCCATCTTTTCCTGGTCTAGTATGTTGGTCTATCAGTCTCTGTAGCATTTGTCAGGATTGTCTGTCAGCATCAAAGTCAGAGGAAGATATTCAGAAACACAAAAATGTTATTCTTTAAGTCTGTAGGTTTACTAGAAGGATTTTAGAAGAAGCACAAAATAGACAGCAGAGGGGGCCAGGCTCTCTACATCAACAACCCAGTTGCTGTCAATTTATTACAGTGATTTTGTTTTCTGGACAGAGGTTCTCTGGTTAGCCCATTTAGTTATTATAGTGTTATTGTTCCTGTTATTTTGCACTTACTGGGAAAAGCAGTGGAAATTCAGGGGACTTTTTTGAGTAGCTTCTGTGATTTCGCTTTCTCATATACTTAAAGAAAAAAAAAAGAAAACCCACAAGGAACATAATCATTAATTTTTTATGACTGCTTTTTTCCTGTAACACTAATGTGACCATGTCTTGAGAATGAAAAGAAATCTTTGTAAATATGAGGACTTCCTAATGCTGAATCAAGCCATTTTCTGTATTGCTGGATACATTGCCTCGTCAACTGCTGTTCTTGCAAAAAAAGAAATTATATATAAATTCAAAATATCATATAATTTGATTGGACAGCATTTGGGTGCACAGCTTTTTTCATGTACTGTGTTAGCTCCAGAGATAACATTTATCAAAAAATACCTGTAAAATACTCTGATTTTCGGTTTGTTTTTTTTCTGCAGGCATGCACATACTAGTGAAAGATGTCATGAAAGATATCTTTCTGCACCTTGGTGTCCCATTTAGTATACAGTTCTTATCTGTTCTACATTTGTTGGGTCAGTAGTGTTCCTGACTTTGAGGATCGTTATTTTATCTTCTTGAGAAAGCACAGTGAAGAACATTCCTTTCAGCTGAAAACTGGTGTAGTTCTTAGCCCCAAATGATCACTTGACTTGGTCATATAAGATTTGGAAGGACACTAGACTTGCATCAAGTGTTGCCACACACAACAACCAACTAACCAACCTTCTTCCCCCCCAAAAAAAAAATTGAGTTGGATATGGAATTCCATGAATGGGCTCACTACATCTTCAGCAAATGACAGATACTTCAGGGTATAGTTTTGGTTTTTACTTTATATGCTTTCTTGTAGTTGACTTTATTCTTGCTTTTAAAAAATGAAAATAGATCAAATGCAGCAAAATCATCCATGTTACTTTTTTAAGGTGACGTAAAAGGTCATTTAGATTGTCATTCAGGACAGAAATTGACATTCAGAAGGCAGAAATTCTTCAGCTAGAAACTGAATTCTGTAGTTTGAAGTTATTAAAAGCAAATGATAGTGGCATACATTTTTAATTACATATAGCTACTGTATCTTAAAAGTATTTTAAAAAACAGATATGGCATCAACATAGCTATAATGATATACTGCAGCTCTCCCTGGATTAATGCAGTGAAGATATGACCTCTTAGAAATTGCATGCTGTGCACACTTGCTGTAGTTGGCCTGTTTTCATCAGTGTGATTTTAATAAGCATAGGAAGAGGTACTGCACTTCTGATGAGGCATATACATTACTAAAAAAAGGGAAGGGAGATGACCAATGAAGGTCCAATTAATTTATTTAAAAGGATCTCATAGATCCTTTTAAACATCTGTCTTCTAGGTGCACCACTGTTCTTATCTCCTCAGGTACAGAGAAGATAAGAGCTGTTAGAGAGGTTTCTTCCACTTCATATATACTGTGTAATTTCAGATTATTCCAGATTATAGAACCTTAATGTGATCTCATTCTTGTTCAACTAATATAATGCATTTCTTCTGTTTTGAAATGTTGCTTTAACTTTTTTTTTTTTTCTAAAGTTATGAGAAAAGAAGTTGTTTTCTACCATAAACATACCAGCAGAGTTCAGGTCATCATGCAAATGTAGGACAATGGCAGAATCATTGTGACATGTGTACAGAGCAGTTTGATAAGGTCTCTCAGCTGGTACAATGAAGGGTTGCTTTTTTCCCTGTGTTAACACTGAAACATTAAACAGAATGGACACTGAATTTTAGTGCTTTGCTGATAAACAAGTTGAATGTATGCTTGTACAATGATGTATTGCTGTGTCCTTGTGTCTGTGAATGGACTTCTCACAGATTCAGAGGTAGGATTTTATATATAACCCGCTGTATATAGGGAGCTTGTGAACAGTTTTACAAATATTCTTCTTTGGGCTACTGCTAGTGAAAAAAACAATAAAAATGCAATTCACATCAGCTGCTGAAAATCTCTGATGCATTTTCTCTAACATAGACAGCAACTTCCGAAAATATTTATCAGTCTGCTTTCTGATGAATGCTTGATATCATCCCTTAGGATATGATCTCTTTGTTGGATTAAAGGCACTAGTCCTTGCATTAAATGATGTTGGGTTTTTTCATCCTAATACTCTTTACATGTATCTCTTTTAGATGGTGCCGTCTATTACCCTGCTCAGCCTCCTTACGTTTATCTTCCCTATGAAACAGCTATTAGTTCACCAAACAAATTTTGAGATGATTTTCCTCCAACAGTTTGTAGGTTCTGAAAAATCCATTAATATCAAAACCAGATTCCCTTTGCTATGTGTGTGTGTGTGTATGTATGCATGTGTGTGGTATTTTTTATGCTGACCTGAAGATTTGGTTTGCTGCTGGACCTGTGTAGCTGCTTAGGGTGTTGTATTCCCACTGCACTGTTTACTCCCATGTTGTCTGATCTATCAGCAATCAAATTCACAGATAGTATCAAAATTCATGATGTAATAGATCTTCCACATTGTTTTGTAGGGGAAACATTAAAGATAAAAACCTCATGTGGCAGTTGCCCTTTCAGCAGTTTAAGCTTTTGATTCTTGCTTTCCATCTTTAATGTGCACTGATTATGCCTTGACACCTCTCCTGCTACACATTCATTTTTCTGTGGTCTTTCTGACAGACTGACATGAAACTGGTTGCTTTTAGCTTTTGCCATTGCTTTCAAAGCAAATGTTCTGGACAGTACGTTTTCTTTCCTTTGTAGGTAAGCTTCGTTTGTTTCATTACATAGTAAACGTTTTTTAACAGAAAATTTACTACAAACATTGTCTGATTACAAACTGTACTTCCTCAGGGCTTAGAATTCAGTCTGCCATGATCACGTGTCCCAGATATTCCAGTTCTGTTCTTTTGTGGATCTGTTGTGGATTATTTAATTATCAAGATTTTATTTTGAAGATAGACAGAATTAGAATGTAGTTTAAAGGCAAATTCAAATTATTATTCATTCTGCCTTCTTCGAAACATACATTTCTGACATAGGAATGAAAATTTCATAGGTATCAAATATTTCAGCAGGAAAATAATTTAATATTTTGATTGTTTCTATTTTTGTTGGTCTCTTAAGTTGATCAGAAGCTTTAAATGTAGACTTTGATGATAGTTTTTTGCTAATCATAAATAAAATATTTCTAGAAGTCAATTACTTTTTAAGGCCAGACCAAACACAAAGTACTTTAAATCGAAAGTTTTTTCAGAATAACTGGTTATGTTACATAAACTAAGTAGAAGTTTAGATTTGTTAAGAAAGTATCTGTAGAATAAGGAATGAGTTTAGATGAAGACTCTTGGCTTGTCAAGTTTAACTTAGGTATTGTACACTGGCATTTGAGTAAACAGAAGTTTGGGCATAGTAAATAAGCAGAAAAATTGCTAAGGACCATGTTCTATTCCTGGTGCCATAGGCTAAGGATTATAGGTGATACTTGTGATGAACTGAACTTTGCAAAGATGTTTGTAATAATTGGTTCAGCTGTTTCCTAATATGAACATCTATCATAGCCTTTTAAGAGGTTAACCTGGAAAAACAATGCTAGTGGTCATCTAGTCCCTTCTACCAATCATATTTTGTCTGTAAACAAAAGTATTGATTCCAAACATATTGCTACAATCACAATATTCTTTGATAGACGTCCATGTAACTTATTCCTGAAAGTATCTTTCAAGGGGACAATTCTGCAGCTTCCATGGTGCTTATTCTACCACTTACCTGCACATGCTGAAACACAATGCTTTGAAAAATTTAGGAAACACAGATTTTTTGAGAACACATAGTTTTAGACATGAATTTGAAATTTGTCAGAGAAAAGGTAGTTATCCCAGATTTCTATCAGAATGATTTCACTATCAATTTGAGAATTGATTGAAGTTGCACACCTAAATATATATTTCAGTTTCTATATTTGTAATAGCAATTTATTTGAAGAATAGTATTGCTGGCTTAAGAGATGCTGGACAACATATTCCAGCTTCCATTTACCTTCTCTATGTATGGTTTAGGCTTATTGATAAGGCAGTGCTAATCAGAGCAATCTGTGGTCCTGTCCCCTGGGTCCCTTGTTTTCATTGCTTGTCTGAGAGCTGCATAGCTAGAGCCACAGAGCTGACTGGCTGCATTGGGGATGGGAGGTCAGTCTGCTCTGGAGAAATTTGGTATAGTTAGAGGAATGAGTCATTGAGCCAAACTGTGCTGTCCTCTCCCCTCCTGTCCCTGGCTGAGCTCTCCCTGCTGTATTTCCCTGTGGTGCAATGGCAGCATCACACCAACTTTACCACCAGAATTTTATTCTAGAACTATGCTCCTTCCCCTTCTGCATTCCTTGTAGGAATTTCACACAAGGAGACGCAAGGAAGATACGCTATTGAAAGAAGCGGAGGAGTAAAAATAATGTTTTGCTTCATAAAATTCCTCATTTCTCGAGGAAATCTATGTCAAAGAACAGCTGTATGGGCCCCATTATCCTTGCTTGGCCTGTTGTGCTGTGAGGGGATTAGAGAAGGAGAATGAAATTTTTCTGGGGAAGCAACCAAAATCTGTAATTCAGGTATGACCAGCCACAGGACCAAGGGACACAAGGCCTATGGCGCATTATTCAGTGAGCCCGGATTGCAGGGTTGCCACATTCACAAGAGTTGCAACTGGGAGATCCCCAAGTTCTGACTCTGCAATGATGCGATGCTGGTGTTGATGCCTTAAGTTTTAGCTTTCATATTATCCAGATTCTGTACTGCATTGAACTTCATATAAAGTGTTAGCAAGTTCTCTTCACAGGGTAGTTAGACAAAACAATCCTTTTCCATCCTGACAACTGAGGACACCAGTGCAGCTTCAGGCCCAAAAGGTACAAACCACAGTGAATTGAGGAGAGCAAACTGAGGATGAGACTTCATAACCTGAAGCTCTAATTGGACAATTAACCCCAATATGTAAATGGACCAGAACTTATAAAAGTGTAAAATCGTGTGGTACATCTTGAATAGAGCCTCAGCCAAGCTCTTGTACTGCCCAAGGTGTATCATTTGAAGGCCTTTTTAATAAACACCTACTTTATTCCTTTAACGCTGTCTAGCCTCTGTTCTAGGTGGCCTCTCAAGGCATGAGGGTGAAGCTCCCTCTCAGGGTGAATCAGTGGAGTCAACCTTCATTACCATTGGCTTTGCTCTATCCAGTCTGCGTTAGCTGCGGTCCCTGTCCCAGGTGACACCAGACCAAGTTTTAGGATGGGAGCTGTGCTCTAATAGTCTTTGAGCTCCATGGAGTTGAGGGGCAACAAGCTGGCACTGCCTGTGGTAGCTGGTCAGAAAGTAGAAGTTTCTAAGAAAGAGGGGTACAGATGTAGAGAATAGTTGATTTGGTATACATCCTCTCTTGCACCCTCATTCTGCCACAACTGTCCTTGAACAAAATGAATGAACATTATAGTGCATCATACAGTGCTGTCTTGCAGTCAGTTGTACTATTTCTTTCTATAGTTCAGTTGAGAGGGGAACTCTGTTTATTTGTGGCTGCACATAGTTGATCCTGAATTTCCTTTGGCACCTCCAAGACAAATTCAGTCTCTAACAGCTGACTGGACATGAAGTGTGTGGGGGAGAGCTGTCCTTCTGGGACTTCATGTGTTAGTACAGAGAAGTAATGAGATAGATACTGGAACAATAGTAGTAAGGGTAAAGAGCCATGAACAATAAACAAAGTAAGGTATACTAAGAAACCTTTTTCTAAAGATTTTCATGCAGTAATGTTTTATGTAATGTAAACTTTTAAGAAGTAATTTAGTGCTATACATCAAAAATTTGCTTTATATTGCTCCATGTGAAAGATGTTGATTGCATTAAAGAGTAATTGTAGGGACAGTAAAAAAAGTGCTAAACCACTGACTTTAAGGAATATGGCAACTAAGTGCTTCTAGAATCTGCAGTACAAGTTAAATCTAACATATTTACTAGGGATGTAGGAGGAAGATTGAATGCTACATTAATTACATTCACAGATGGTCATAAAATTAGGATATAACAACAAATACAGAGAAGGTTATAATACAGAAGGACAGAAAGAGGTTGGAAATATGAGCAAGAGACAAAATTAGGTGCTCTAGAAATATGTAAATGAAAACATCTGAAACGATGCAAAATATGAATATTCAATGGTAGAAAAGTGTTGAAAAGGAGATGTTTAAAAAGGTAAACATGACAATGGAAACTGATTAGAAATGTAGTTTAAACAAGACAAGCATACAGGAGAGAAGGATTAAGGTTATGTGGGCAGCCATTGCATGAATGCCCTGAGGACATGATTGTCTTTCCTTTGCCCTTGCAGAGCAAAGGCTGCTGTTTGCATTGAGCTGGCCCTTTAGGAAGGAACTTTGGGATTTTATACAAGGTGAATCATCTCAGCTAATTTCTGTATTTGAAGGATGGATCTAGAGCAGGTGGTATTTAATTTAATATCTTCTAGCTATAGTGGTTTATGTTGACTCAGCTGAGCCTTGTCCATTTGTTTTGAGGACCTAAGATCATTCCCTGTGACTAGAAGTATGTGTAGAAAAGAGGTACAGACTGTGGGACTGACTTTATCCAGTAAAAGGGTTGAACAGGAAAAGGTTTTTTATCTGTTAAAGCCAGATAAAATGTGTGAGGAAATAGGCTTTCATCATGATGTGAGCACCACCAGGGTGGAGAGCTGAATGGGTGGGTATTCTTGAAACTTGCATGGCTTCCAAGAGTTTTATACCAGAATGGTTCTTTTTACCTCTGAAAAGTATGGTAAAAGCTTGGCAGATCTCCAGGAATAAAAAACCCAGTACAGAAGATACTGGTGAGCAGTACAGGGCACCCTGAACTTTGAGAAAAGACAAAAGAACAATTCATGTGAAGCAGTTGTGCTTGCCTTTTAGCTAAATTAGGGTTTCATGCTTGGACTGAAGAGATTTGTGTAGTCTGTATCGTCAAATGAGAAGCTATCTGTTTGAAATGTATTTATGGGTTCTAAATTTAAATTGCATTTTACTATTTAATGTAAAAATGTGGTGGATTTACCTTGCTTTTACCTGTAGGCAGGACTTAGGAGTGTTTTCATTCAGTCATTTTGTATCTAGTTCTGTGAGATCACGTTTGAATTCTTCCAAAAAAAGAATAATGGTTGCTGTTTTATTATTTGATTATAAAATCCAACTCAGGCATGAATATAAAGTTCAGAGCTGGAGAATAACTTTCTAGTCAAAAAAAGCCCTTGCTGGTGGACAGATGGAAAATATGAATCATAACAACCTACAGAGACAAATGCCAATTTATTGGTCAGGTGCCCAATGACATGAGCACAGGCACTTTTTCAATAGCAGAACATAACTATTACTGCTAATGCCAGTCAAAAAGCACTGCACTGGTGTGCCAGCCCATTCCAGAGGTGAGGCTGGCCCCAGCCTGTTGTGGCTTGTTGTTGAGAGGCAGAGAAGCTGGTGAATTTCCACTCACCTGTCTGATATTGACACGTTGCCAAAAGGAAAAAAAAACAAACCCAAACTGGAAACATCTTCCTAGAAAACGTTAGCAGTTTCTTTGTGTTTGCTTGGTTTTTGCTTGGTTTTTGTTTCTTTGTTTTGTTCTTTTTGGGGGGTGAGGGGGTGGGGGGAGTAGGCAGGGATTTTTTTCAACTATACCAGAAAATCATTAATGATTGTGGGGATCCTGGTTTTGTGCTTGCATGGATATCTCATTCATGACTATGCAATCACTTTGGTCTCTTCCCTGTCTGACTGAATTTTCAGTGCCTTAAAGGATATTTCTAAGTGGACTGGAAATTGACTGAGATGCTCAGCAATTCTCTTGACAAATTTCTTCAACTATTTAACTACTGGTGTATTGGCAAAGCAATTACATGGCTGTGAACTGAAACAGTCTTCATGTTACATGCTGACGTGTTTAGATCTCCAACAGCACACACAGTTTCACCTGTTTTCTTCATCAGTGCATTCAGTTCTGCAGTAACAGATACATAAAATGGATGTGTGGGATTGACAGTTCTTCCAGGTAGCAAATGTCTTCTGCTGCAGCTGGGACAGGAAAAATTCCTGCAGTGGAAGACAAAGTAACTCATCATCTCAGGGGGCACAGAGTAATGTTTACTGATTTAGTTTGTATATTTTTTACAGCCAGAGAGTTTAAGGTGGATGAATTTATATAGCACTAATCATCCAAGTTTCCTTAGCTTAGTTTCTTAGCCTTCATGTGACTTCCTTACCTACTTTTACTGATCTTCTTTTTGAGTTGTTGAAAACAAAAATGCTTCCATACTTAAGTACAGTCTCACTGTATTACCAGGTTTTGATCCCTTGAATTTACACATCATCTAAGTTTGTCATAAAATACACACATTCTGGAAAACATCTCTTAATTCCTGATATCAGTCTTACATTTTTTAAGCATTGTTCATTCTAAATGCATTTTTGCTGTTTTGCAAAGGTATGAGTCTATTAGAAGTAATAGGTGAATGGAGTGGGAGGAGGGCAGAAATTGCATTATTTCATTTATTAATGTTATTTAGTGAGAATCTGAACTTACAAGAATACAATTTGTTTTACTGAAATGGTGCATAAAGATGTAGCCTTATCATTTACTAAAATTACTAACTAGTTATTTAGGTCATGGCTAGTCATTTAATTTTCCCTCATCAGTCTGCAGCAGCAGAACCCAAGGGGAGAGTGTGGCTGCTGCTGCTGCTCTTGTAGGAAGTAAATCTTTTAAGAATCAGTTTATAGGACTTGCTGGGTGTGTTCATTTTGGCTGGGGTGCTGCCCCTGGAAGTTTCCAGAAATTGCTTCTGAGAAGGACTTGCAGTTCATGACACTTCAGTAAACAGATACAGAATAACTTGTTCAAAGGGAATTGTTCTTCTGAACTCCAGTTTAAAGCTGCTATATACTTGATTCACCACTTTATTGCAATTATTCTCCCAAACTCTTCTGGTCAGTTTCTCAGTGGTCTAGCTCCTCCATAATTAGCACAAGTTTAAGATTTGAACCTGGGGGGGTTTCCCCCCATATTTTCAGTAAAGGTGTTTTTGTTAGCCACTAAATGTTTAAATCTTTTTTATGCATCCATCACATATATTTTTTAGTTAAAAGAGTAGACCATACTGACATTTTTGAATGCTATTTGCTGTTATATTTTCACCCAAGATGCAGACTGTGCAGTGTTTCTCCAAGTTGTATCTGTGAGAAACATTTGCATTGAGCCCTAATGATTCTAGATCTCCAAGGTTACATAAATCTATGCACAATTGAGAAAGGCATGCCCTAAGAAGATGGTGAAACATTCTGAAGAATACTGTGTTGCCACTTGTTAGTAACTTTTTCCAGCTATGTATCCTTCAAGAAGAGTTGAATGTCAGTAAGGCCTTCAGTCCTATTCCAGTAGATAAGGACGTATCATGTCTCTTGCAGGCAGTGTCAGACAGCAATATTTACATCTTTGGTTAGACTGCAGCATAAAACACAGAATTGCATAGGGATTATGCATACTTGAGTGAAAAATGGCCACTTTATTAGGTGTTAGCTGTGTATATGTGATCAATCTTTGTGTTAATTTTCATATGAATTAATTTGAGACAATTATGAACATGCCGGGCTAGGACTGAGCTTTTTGGCGTAGGATTCAAGTTCAAATTCTTACCAGAACAACAGCCTACCTTGAGAAAGAAGAACTAATGGACTGAGGAGCTCTCACATGTTCACTCCTACCAAAATGCTTGTGTTCTGGAAAATCCCTAAACCTCAAAAAGCACCTGAGCTCACAACACTCTTTGTTTGCCTCTCCTGCTGTGCTGCTCAGGCCAAGGGGACAACCAGCTGCTGTGAGGCACTTCCTCACTTGTGATTGTGTCTTAAACCAAGTGGTTTCTCTAGCAGTATACTTCTGCCACCACTGGGAGATGACTGACCTTTCCCCCTCCCCTGTTATTTGTGTTCATTAAATGGAGCCATGAGTACTCCTTCTCAGTAGCGTGTTGGAAATTTTTGAGTATTTGAGTGATTCCTGCATGTGAAAACACTATGAAATCATAATAGTGACAGCTTTCTTGGACCACAGTGCTTGTTAGCAGAATATTAACCTATTTGGACAGGCTCTCTGGGACAAATTCCTGTTGTATTGCTTCTGAGCTCTCAGTTCATGTTGATACAGTTGAATACGATTAACATAAATTTCCTATTAAGCCATATCTGTGTTAAGGTGAAATTCAAAGAAATCTGCAAATGTGGTTTTTTACAAGACATTAAAATAATATCTTAAATTTCAGAAATTAATTTTGTGCTCAAGAAATTAGCTTCTTCCAGAGCTGTTTTTAATAGATTTTTCCCAGCCATGTTCCTGTACTTCCAGGCACTCTTAAGCATTGTGCTGCAATATTGTTATTGCTGAAGCTTCTCATGATCAGAGTGTGGTGTTATAATCATAACTTATTTGCTGGATGTAAATGGATGGTAGCTGAAACGAAATTTCTTTTCACCTGTATAATCAAAAAATATTATTTGGATTCCTAGAGGTGAAAGGAGGCAAGCTGAAACTTCATCTTTGAAGAGAAAATTTCAGAGGCACTTTGTCACTGTCATGTCGTGGTGCAGACATCTGTCAGACTCTATTACAAATCCAACTTTCTTATTCGATGAGTTACTCAATTTGCAAATTGAGACCTCTCTGCTTTGTTAAAAATTATCACTGCTCATCCGAAAACCCTAAGTGTTTAAAAGTATAAGATGACAGCTTGAACGCTTAGGGATGTGGACTCTCCTTATAAGGACAAATTACCTTTCTGGATGTCACATTTAAATGTTTGGCTGCCTATCATCTACAGGGAATTTAGCATGATAAATCTTTTTAGATCTCTGAGAGCTGAGGAATTGTAAGTGAAGTGCACGAAAGGTGTTTGAGGTTCAGGTTTTTTGTGTGCATCTTTTACAGAGTAGGCTTCAATCGTCTCTCATTGCAAGTACACTTACTGGAAGATATTGCTTCAGGTCATCTCCTTTATTCAAAGATTTGAAGCTGTCTTCCTTTTTTATCTAAATAAGGTTTTTTTTGTTTTGTTTTTACTAAATATATGTATTAGGCTATTTTCTAGCATGAACCAGAGTGGATGAACCTAAAGATGAAAAGGTTAATTTTATAGTTGTGTGACAAGCATACAAAGGTATAATTGTGGGGTGGATCTGGCCCATCATTTCAGTATGCCATTTTGTAATTTCATTGTCGATCCCAGTAATATTTGCTATTCATTGGGGAATGAAGATATATGTGGCTTTTATTATTTACATTAAAAACGGATGTTGATATGGATTCTCCTGTGGCAACAAAAAATATTCTTATTCTCATTTCTTAGATTTGTGCGTATTTTGGCCTTGCTGTTGCATTTTTGTTGAGATAAATAATAAGTTTTAGTAGTATTGATGTAATTCGTGAATATATTCCATTAGCTAGGTGCCATTCATCTGTGGGCATTCTGATTCCATGCAGTTTATTATGCACATTTTATTTAGGAAGTAGGTTACTCTCTGAAGGAAACAGCTTTGCTCTCCTGACATATACCACCAAAAAATTCTATAACCTGTTGAGGGTTTTTAAAGGCACATCTTCAATTTTGCTTACTGCCATCCTTTTTAGCCTAACTTCAAAACTGAATATTATTTTCAAGTCTAATTATTGTCTTCAGCTCTGGGCCAGCTGTGGTCCCTTCCTTCATGGTTTGAATACAGAAGGAAAAGAAGCTGCTTTCACAGGCCTGAAATATCCTTAGGTTTGGCTGTTATAGAAAAGAACACAATAGGTTGCTTCATTCTTTGAAGATCTCAGAGGTACAACAGCTTTATACTTTCAGTACCAGGGATGCTTCTTAGTCTTCTACCAAAATAATTTGTCTAGAGGTTGAGAAAAGGTGAGAATGACTTGTTTGATTGGTTGGTTGTTTTTTTTTTAACCTCTGGTCTGTTGCAGCCAGTATCTACTGGCCATAACACAGTGAGCTATTTCAGAGTTGACTGTAGAAAAACAAGTTATTCTGGATCATGGAATTTGCATGAAGTCTTTCATTCTAAGCAAAAATCTTCTGCAAGCTTGGAGAGGAGCTTACCTGCTCCTCCTGTTGCAAGGGGTTGCTGAGGCTGTTGTGCTGAGTGAAGCCCCATTGTGATGTGTGACAGATCTTGAGGCAAGCACTGATGGGTACTGATGTACACACCACAGCTGCTCCATAGCCTCTCCACACAGACGCCAAGGCTGGGGGAGTTTCAGAGGCACTCCTGTATGTGATCCTGTGCCCAGCCTGAGAAACAGTGTCTCAGATGGCATCAGCCCAGGCCTGTGACCAGGGTCCTGAGGTGAAGGGAGTTTTCCCTTCTCAAGTCCCATCACTTCTCTGGTTTTCTGGGAGGAGCCCTGGCAGGTTCTGGAAGTAGTCGGAGCTAGAAAGTGGAGCACATAAGAGTTTTGCAGCAAAATCCCAAGAATCTGTGACTGGAAAAAACTTCTGTGGTGGAGGAGCATATCTCAGCACAACTCAGGTGGGAGACTGCCTGCACGTGGGTGTTCAGGCCTGTCAAAAGGAAGCCTTCTTCTGCTGAAAGGCTTAGGTCTTCCCAGGCAAGCCTGCTTCCAGGTCTCTTGGCACTGTCACCTTTGACAAAGCAATGAATGTCACTTCATTGCTCTGCTTACAGTATGTGAGGAAATCAAGCAATTCAATAGCACTGAAAAAGAAACCAGAACAGGTTACTTTTGTTGATCATGTTAACTCCTTAAGAAAATCAGTACTGAAGAATTAAAGAGTGAGAGGAATGAAGTGGCATTCCCAATACATTGAGTCCCAGTAATGTGAAGAGCATGTCACACCAGCTATAATTGCTTTTGTTTTGACAATACTGTCTGAAAAATAGAAGACTCAACTATGATGTTTTTCTTTACTGGAGCTGCAGCTTAAGCATCTGAAGG
Source organism: Melozone crissalis (assembly GCF_028551555.1). NCBI lineage: Eukaryota > Metazoa > Chordata > Aves > Passeriformes > Passerellidae > Melozone > Melozone crissalis. The sequence goes on from NW_026535820.1 coordinate 29,062,133, forward strand.
TTATCGCAGTACAGAAACATTGTCCACCTGTCCTCCCTGAGTTACAATCTTTACAGATTTGGCTGCATACTACTCAATATGTGACTTTTCTTAGGTTGAGCAGCATGAGTGACAGAACTGAGACTAAGCCTAGTTCCTGACTGTCCTTTTAGTGCTCAGTCCATTGAGATACCCTCCTTCCCTGCAAATGATTTCTATGTGTAATAATACTTTCCCTTGCCTATATTACCTAGGAAATAAACCCACCCAAATATTGCAGGAGTGGCCAAGGCTCTGTCCACTCTCCCACTGCTTGGAAATGCAAGCAAATATTAAAATGCATTTCCAAAAAACAGTGGGTCTGGAATTACATTGTACCAATGTCACTGTCTTGTGACCTAGGCAGCTTGGTGAGTTTTTGGTGCCGTGGAAGAATTAGAAGCATAAAAGACTGAAAATACTAAAATACAGGTGCCTAAGGGTGCTACATTTTAGTTTATTCTGGAAAATCATGGGGTAGGTGTTTGAAAGGTAGAAAGCTATGACTTAAAATGAGGAGCAAAAGAAGTGCTAAGCATGAAGGAGAGTGATGGAGGAGAAGGTACACAAAAGGAAAAGAAAAGGGGAAACAAGTGCAAGGAGAAGGGTAGGAAAACCAGTTGATCCAGTGTAGCAGCAGGCTATTAAGGAAGGAGGACAGTAGGTAACTGGAGACCAGTGACCAAAGGAAGTACAAATATTATTTACTGAAGTCATCATAATTTTCACTTTTGAAACCCAAAATTTGCCTTTCAAGACTATTTTTCTCACATAGACAGAAGGGAAATTTCAGCTCTTTTGCAGAGATAGCATGCATATGTGTAACTTTTTCTCAAAATGCAGTTGATCTTTGATGCTACAAACAAAAGCATATGGATGTTGTTTAGTTTTCATATATTTCTACACATATGCCATGGATTTCTAAATTACTTTTCTATTGTCCAAACAAACTAGATTAGGTGGATAAGCTATCTTCTTCAGAATTATAACATGAAAATTCTGTTTTGGCAAAAATGTAATATCCAAAGTTAAATGCCTTTAATTTCACTATTTTCCTGGGTTCTGTGGCTTGGTTATTTTTTGTACTTACAAAATAACATGCATTTGGTTTGTTTGGTTTCACTCAATGTGTGCAGTATTGAAACTATTGCTTTAAAATGTCTGGTTTTCCTCCTAAAATGCTCTGCTAGCTTATTTCAGGGAAAATATACAAGCCTCTTTTTTAAAAGAAATAGATTTGATTTAAGTGTCTGTGATTTTTTTAACATATACAGTTGAGTCAGCTGTGTGGAGTATCATGGGCTTCAGTGGTTACACTAGTCTGAGGGGGGAAAATGATATCACAAGAATGGAAACAAATGTGTTCTCTCACTCTGATCATGAAGCTTTTAATTCCACACTTGGGGAAACAGCAGGATTTACTGGGGTCAGTTGTACTCCACTGGGATATGTATTATTAAAGTGTGTATATATGTGCATGTAAGTGTTGCAGGGAAGAGTAGAAGGTCAGAACATACTTTGCAGTTTTATTACATTGCATTAGATTTACCTTTTAAAACTTATTTCTTTTCAAAATTAGACATAAAACATCCCCCAACCCCCCCCCCCCCCCCACCCCAAGCACATGTGTTTTCTTGATAAATATTTAAATATTTGCATTTACCCTTTATGTGCAGTATACATGCTTATTATGAGCAGGAATAGGAAAATAACCATGCAGGTTTTTTTCATTTTAAAGTTACTTTAACAGCTTTTCTCCTGTTGGACCTTGTGTACATTAATTTTTTGAATCAGTTTAGGAACTCATTTTTGTGATACTTCTCACAGAACTTATCCTAAGGTGCCTATATGTTTATTTCTGTGTGTCATGTGACCTGGATATCCTTTCCTAATTTCTTCTGTTGCATCCCTGACAATGGCTGGAAGCTGTGCCTGTTGTGCTGTTGGGATGCTGTGGGTTCAGAGTTGCAGCAGGGTTACCTTGCAATGTCTGGGGCAGAAGGGGGCTCCCAGGACCTACTGCTCAGGTTTGGGATGGGAGAGGAGGGGGAAAATGTTGGTGCAAAAGCTCTTCTGGGGTACACTGGGCACCAGCCTGCCCTATGTCTGCTGTGGAATCAGCAAAACACAGAAATCACTTGAAAACTTTTGTACAGTCACATTCTCCTCTTACCTTGTGCTTTGTTCTTGAGGGTGATTGCAAAAGGGAGATCTTGTGTGTGCTGAAATTCAGAGGCTGTTAAAATTTTTCAATACTTAGAATCGCGTCTTTGAATGTAAAGCTGTATGCTCCCAGCTCACAAAAATGTGAGACTGCTCTCAAGCTTCATGCTTTCACCTTCACTAGTACTTGAGAAAATGTAGTATGATGCATCCGCTGCAGTTATATTTAAATTTCCTTTCTGTTTTTATTTAGATTAATATGAGAAGAACATAATAATTTTAATGTACATATTAATTAGGGCCAGACAAAGTTGGAAGAAATTGTAATATCTACTAGATATAAAAATGGCAGAAGGATCCATCTGCTCTGTCCATATCCTATGTTCTTCATTCTGCCTGCAGGATTTGAGCCACTAAAGGAAATTATAACGAAATATTTTTTTTTTAAATTTTAAGGTTTTTTCCTACTTCCTGAACAATTTACACTGATTGGATTGCAGCCTGAAATTTCCATTTTAGCTGCTGTTGCTTTGAGTAAAACAATTACTTTTTATTAAAAATGTCAATTCAAATGATTATTTAAATCTGGGCTTAACAAAAAAAAGAAAAAAAGAAAACTCGTTGCTTCTTGGTGTTGTTTTGCATGGGATTCTGTGCTATGGTAACTGGCCATAATTTTATTGAATTGATTTAATTGGTATTAATGAAAATTACATGTGTGTGTAAAGGGAGGATACAATTCCTTTAGGGCCTTAAATTGTCCTGAAGCACATGTGCAATTTCCATTACTCTTGATGAGAGTTGCATTTTTCTCAGCAGTGAGAATGAATTCCTTGGGACCAGATTGTGGATGACCTTTGTGGAAGTGGTAGCATAATACATTTTTGGCATGAGCATTTGCAGTGCTCAGAATGGGGGCAGAGTCATGACCCAGGGAACAGGCAGGGCAGCACCCCAATTCCTTCTCCCCTTCAGCCAGCTCTGCTCCAGCAGCTTGCAGAGCTGACTGCCTTTCTTTAAGTTGTTTCCCATTGCTGAGCTTTTGAAAGGATTTTAGGAGCTTTAACCTGAAGGAAAACCTTGGATAGGCTCCTCATCCTTTAGAGACTACTGGTGAACTCCTCATGCATATGAAACTGCAATTCCAGAATGAGTTATTTTCATTTTTAAAACATTTTCCTAATATTATAACCATGTTGGCAGTTACAATGAATTGTAACAGCAAACTTACAGAAACAATTGACCTGGTGTATGGACCTTGGGGTTAAAGATAATGCAGCTCTTTGTGCCCTTCCTCTGTGCCCATCATCAAATTCATGTTACCTAACATCCTTCTAGGTGTAGATCATTATAGATACTTTTATGAAACTGATATCACTACACTGCAGTGTTAATTTAGTCTGAGTAACTAGTCCAGTTGCAGTAAATAGTCCATTATTTTTCTTTTAGTCTTCATTACAGAGATACTTAACTTGCCTTGGTCACAGGCATGAAATAAAATGGGAGATTTTAGCTTCTTTTACCAGAAATGGCAAAAGGGGAAACTCTACATGATTGAAGAAACTAATGTAATCCATTATTATGACAATTCCTGTGAGTTTCATTTGTGAAATCAGTGTTTTGATTTGATCTTTAGATAGTGTCCTATTGTTTACCAAAAAAAAAAAAAAGTTATGAAGTTTATATAAAGTCTGATAAACATGATAATAAAGGGGGAAGGGTTTTTTTTATAGTTTCTTTCATTGACCATAATTTCTTTGTTTTGGCAGCATATATTCTGTGCTGATGGATCTAAGCATAATTTAATCACAAAGGCTGCATTTCTAACTCTTCCTGCTAATTTCACTGTTTGTGGAAATATATTCCTTGCTGCAGTAATATGCATGCTGAAGTATCAGTATGTAGGGACAATGGAATGAGTTGAGGGATTTACTGATTTAGTCTGAAATACTTTTTTTCGGTAGTGTTTATGCAATAGAAGTTAGTATAGCATTAGAATTTCAGTCAGTCCAGCCATTGGCAGTGATTTATAACCAGAGTTTTAAATGAAATTTGGAATTAGGGGAGAAACATTATTTTCTAGTCAAGTCAAGCAGCTGTGTTGTGAACTAGGGGTATTTCTTCTTGACTTACACCCAATCTGTGTGATCAGGAACTCCAGTCTGAAAGAGCTTATAATTTTAGCAGTAATTACCATTTAAATTCCAGTCCTACCAGTTAAAATGATGGGAGGAAAATGGAAGATAAACAGGTGTTCTGACAGTGTAGAGCCTAACAGATCCTCAGACCCCATGGAAGGTGCCAGAAGTTCTTCCCAAAGGGCATTCAAGAGTGGCATCTTTTCTGGTATGTTTTTTATTCTGAGGTGCTGTATTAAAGTATTTGCTTGTCTCACCAGTAAGCGACGGGGGCATTCCTTTGCTGTTAGTGCAACATGAGTACCAGTTACTTCAACTGCTGTTTCCTACCACTCTGCTGTGAGCTGAGGAACTTCACTGGAGAGCAGCTGTGCTACACCTCTTCCTCACCATCAGCATTGCTTCTGCTGTGGTGATGGAGCTGCCTGGGCACAGAGCAGCAGAGCTGCCCCCTTGCACCAGTGTTGATGCCCATCTGAGTCCCTGCTCATCCCTACTGCATCTGCTCCCTGTGCATGCCAGGGGCAGGGCATGAACAGAGAATGGCTCAATTCTTACGCTCCTCACGGGAGTTTGGATAGAAATAGTAATTTCTGTACCAATATAAAACAGAGAAGGAGGAGATCAGCAGCTATATGGCCTAAACTGTGGACAGAGATTCAGCATAAGTGTCACAGAAAGAATGATTTAAGGAAGTACAGCAATGTTATCAATATACAGGGTGGGCTTACCAAAGGCAGATCTTTCTCATCTACCTTGATATCTGTTTGTAGAAGGCTTGTTTGATACCTCTTTCTCTTGACAAAGCATTTTTATGGTGTTTATTGAATAAACACCAAACAAAGTTCCACTTGACAATTGGTTCAGTTAGAGGTTAATACAAGAAGTCTGAAATGGCAAGGCTTTAGTTAAAGGGAGAATAAAAAAAGGTTATCATTAAAAGGCAGTGTGGAGGCAAAAAGTGGAGGTGAAATTCTACAAAGAATGATTTTAGTACCAATTTAACTTATTTTTTTCCAGTATATTCCAGGAATACTCCTTTGTAGTTTGTTGGTAGCATGACCTATAGGGATATTGTAAAATACAAAACAGATTATCAGGCAGTAAAAGCTGGATGCCTTTTACAATAGGAATAGCAGTAGTGGGATGAGATCTAATAGGAGCAGCAAGATCATGCAAATAGTGATTAGTATTACTTTCACTATAATGTCAAAGGCTTATTCATTGGAAATGAGTATAAAGTTATATGATTTATCTGGTCAGCAGACTAAAAGCTTCATGTGATCTTCAGGTATAAGAAAATGACTAATTGCAGAATTAGGGTGAACTAACAAAAGTACCTTCAGCAAAGGGATATGGAACTATTCATAGCATTGAAGTTTGGCTGAGTGAGACATGTGTCCTTATAGAATAATATCTGCAGTTCTGGGTGAAGCAGAAGATGTGAACATGGGTCTCCTAAGAGAAAAGGTAATGGTAATACAACTGAAAATGAAGATTACCTGTTTTCATGTTACTCTTGGAAGATGGGTAAGCTGGGCGGGAAAAATAAGTGGGCATGAAGAAAGACATTGAAAATGAAAGATTTCTAGGTATTTAGAAGAGTGAGACTTTGGAACAGCCTAGAAGCAGTGGAAACAAAGCATGAATTTCAGAAGTTCTTGTGACAGAACTTGACACAAGAAAATCCTTGGCCATTTTGCTGCAGACATTGCCAGATGCCCCATAGTGTTTGCAATGAGAATGAAGTGCCCACTAAGAATTTCAAGCATGTTCATTTGGGTGACCCAAAGATGTTTCCTGTTGTTTCTTCAGCAAAATATAATTCTGCTGTTTGGGGTTTGTGGAGAGAAAGGATTGGTGTCTTAGAAAGCAAGTGGGTCTAAAAACATTCATCAAAAGTAGTTCAGGAAAACAAGTTACATGACATTGAACCAGGGGAATTACCCTCTTGAAGTCATGGAATAGAAAGTAAATTAGGATTGACAGCAAGAGGCAGTACTTACTGATACCAATATTCAAAATAAAAAAAAATATCCAGACAGGTGAGCTTAATTTAGTAAAATTATGCAAGCGGCTTATGAGACAAATTTATAGGCACTGTGTATAACGGAAATTAAAACCAGTGAACGGAGAATGAATCTGATTATACTAAATTTGTAGATTTTGTAGTCATGAGTGGGTGAAGAAACAATATGAAGTGACCCAGATAAAAGAGAAAATATGCACAGGGTGGACGATGAGGTTTTCTTAAGAAAACATGAATTGATGGCCATATAAAAAAGTTGCCTGAAATATGGATATTGGAAATACTCAGTGTTCAAGAGACTCATGAAACAGCATAACATCAAAATAGTTTTTTGCTAACGTCTGTGGTTGCCATGTAGTTGACAAAAGTCAAAGTATAACTCAACTTTTGATGCATCCAGATATGTACTATGCACAATTTACTGAGAAAGCATTGTTGAAACCTCTCTTCCTACTTTAGTTAATTTCTGGGTAATTGTGTTCAGTTGAGACAGTTATTACTGCAATGTGTTTGATAAACAGAAGAGAAATATTTGTTTCAATATGGACAGTTGGAAGAGTGTCAACGGACACAACTGACAGCTCAGAAGCATTTGAAAATAGGGTACTTGAATAAGGGTGAGAATATGTCAATTTCCAGTAAAATAGAGGAGAATTAAGGAAAATTAGAACTGAATGTAAGAGTTCAGTATTCGTTTTTGTTCATAGTCAATTTAATGAATGTGTGGGGGACAAGAAGAAGAATACTTCACTAAAGTCTGCAAAATACTTTCTCTTGTGCCCTTCTTTTTTCATTAATTCAAAAATTTCAGAAAAACTTTTCTTTGTGTACTGAAATTTTTCAGGCTTGGTTTCTGCTAGCAGTTTGACTGAAATAACTTCAACCACTTATGAGTTAAAAGAGAAAGAAAAATAATGTTCCTATTGCAGAGTGAGTCATACATCCTCTTTGATCAGGACTTTGGTTTGTTGAGTTTTTTCCTCTTCAAAAGCATTCTGATCTGTGGCTTTTAATGTATTAACTTAGCCCATATAAGACCAAAATTGGCAAATGGAAAAATCTGTTAAGTCCATTCAAAAATCACTTCAGGACATGTTTGTTGATCTCTACAAGGAAGTCTATTACTACTTAACAACTTGCCCAATTCTACCTCTGAACTATAGCAAGATGCAAATTTTTTTCACCTGCACTTTCTGACCAGAGCTGGCACTGCAGCTGTATTACAACATCTGCTTATTGCATTGTTTTAAAATGTTGTCTATGATTTTGTTATCAGCAACAGAATAAGATGGCCATGCTTAAAAAGAGGAGAGAGTGGAATATTGTGTGACAACCCTGATCAATTTTATTATTACCTTGTGCAGTACATACATTTGCTGAGACTATTTTTAATGTTGCTTTGCATTTTCATTCTACGTCATTGCACATTTTGTTATAAGGATAATGAATTCCCCATGAGAGTAAGAATGCTGCTCTGATTATAAGTTACTTGGTTAAACTGCTTCACCAGAAAAAGAATGAAAAAGCTTGATGTTGTGATTTGAACAGTGCCCCAAACCTGTAGCTTCTGTCTTTTCTTTGGATGCCACACATCATTTGGATGCCATAACATCAGTGATTTGTGGTTTCTTTCTGCACTTCACTTTTATGGTCTGGGAGGAATATCTGGATATACCAAGAAAGATGAAGACTGGGCTAGGACTGACCGAAGGAACATAATTAATGTATTATCACACTGAGTCCCTGTGTATGCGTTGCTGAACTTCCTCTTGGGAGAAGATGTTGTTCAAAAAAGGCTTGTAGCTTCTTGAGTTGTCCTTGCATGTTGTGTATGGCCTGCAAACAGTGTGGACTCTCTGGGTCATGAGTCTCCACTGAGATGTATCTCTGTTGCAGTCAGAAGAAATTGATATGTTTTGCTGTTCTTTAGCATCATTTCCACATTAATTCTCAGACCTTCAAATGCTATTGTGTATGACATCCATAATGCCTGATAGCATTACTGTCTTTCATTTTGGGAACCCATCCCTGCCTAGTTTATGTTTAATTCTTGGAGAAGTTTTGGGGGAGCTAATTTTTCAAGCAGATAAACTGGTCTGTGGGTGTTAGAGCAGAGTGAGCTGAATAGCTGTCGATATAAGAAATGATTGCTGTGCTCAGAGCCGTGGGGGCTGGCCAGTGCCTGACAATCCCTCAAGAGCTGAAAGAAAGTAGAAAAACTAGAAAGGAACAAAGCATGTATGCCCAAGGACACATGTGTGGGCAAACAGCGGTGCTTTTTTGGAGAGATTTGCAACATTTCCTTCCCATACTTAGGAAGAACCTTCCATAGGGGAGCACGAAGCTTTCCTGTGGAAGCATTTTGCAGTGCAGCATTTATTAACTTTGCCTGCCAGCTCTTAAGTTATTTTGACAAAAGCTTTATTACAGTTTAAAAATAAGCCTGTACATAATGGTCCAAAACTTGTTCCCAGTTACATGAGTTATTATTTATTCCCTTGACTTCAATCAGCAAACGAAAGCAAAATGTACTCCTTAATCTTGAAAAAGAAGCAGTGTTAATAGCAAGAATTATTTTGTTTGGTAAGGATGGTACAGCCAGATTTTAAATTGTATTGGTTATTCTCTAGAACATGTTCTATATGACATTAGTTTGAAAGAAATTGTATCACTGCCAGCACTTTGAAAGACCAACAGGAAACAGCTTCTGCAACGAGGCTCTTGTATATTCATCAGCTGCTGTATATTACGTACTCCAAATTGCATGAAAAAATGGGGATCTCTGATAACACACATTTTGAAGAGGGATTTACATTTAATAAATGTTTACAAGTATTTTCATAAACTCAGCTTATGACAGTGTTGGCTTCATGTGATTGATTACTCAAATGTTGCCTTTCCTCAAATATAGATTGTGCAGTTGTCTCTAGGAGTTATTTATATTTCCTAGTATTTATGATCTGCAAGGCAGCTTAGTTATTAACATTAGTTATAGCTATTTCTGTAGATATTTATCTGAACCACAAGTTTTTGACACATTTCTTTTTCTTTAACAAGCAAAGCATATCTACAGCTATAAAAATGTTCTCTGATACAGAAAAATATATGTACAATACACCTATTACCTAGAAATACTCTAGTGAGGGTGTAGTTTTGGTTTCCAGTAGAGAAAAGTGTAATATGCAAACAAAATGCCACTGTAGTGTCATTGAAGAAAATTTAATTTTATTTCCTTTTCCTCTGATTAGAGACTTATTTTGTTACAGATAGTCTTCACCCTTCTCCATCCCTCACTGTCTTCTTTGGGGTGGCAGAATATTGACAAGCATATTACTGAAAATAATTTAGTCTGAAGTAAAATTTTCAATTTATGATTGAGCTTGCCTGTTTTGAATTAAGTCCCTTAGCTGCACTGTAGGTGTATGCAAGATGTGATAGTTCAGATTTAAAGAACAGTGATGCAGTGAGGTTCTAAGTAAAAGTCAAGCCTCACCTGAATGTGACACAAGGGCGATGTGCAGTGATCAGGGTGTGGTGTGCAGCAATTGGTCCCAGTGACCAAGATTAATGAAACTCACATGGGTTTTAATTAGTGCAGCTGCAGTCATCAATTATCTAGAGAACACAAATATTGTTATATTTTGGGAAATCCTTGATTTATTTTATTCCACTGGCCAGTAGATTTAGATGAATGAGTTCTCATCATAAACATTCTGAGAAAAACTGCCTGAGGCCATGGTTTATTATTTAGGACACAATCAGTAAGACTGAGCGCTACTGAAGAAAACATTGTAAACTGGTCTCAGTATTAATTTGGAAAATTTGCTGAAATGTGTGGCCTTGTATGGGTCGTCAGAAACATTAGAGCATCTCAAATAAAATACAGAACAATCTGTCAGGCGGGGAATGTGCAAGGATTATTGTCCAGCAGCTGATCCATAACAGAATGTCAGTGCATGTACACTTAAAGCAAGTATCAACAACATTTAATTTGACACATAATGTGGTCTTCTTTTATTATCCTTTAAGTGCATGTCTTAGAACACTGAAGACTGGACAAGTAAGTAGGGGCAAAAGAGCTGAAACATGACAACCCTTTGCAAGTCTGAGAAAAATCACAATCTAGAGCTTTTCAGAGGTATATGCATTTTCAAGGCAACTCTTTAAAATAGATGCAAGGGAAAAAAAATGGGAGGAAGAAAGAAGCATGATTAAAAATTCCTTACTATAATTTAATTTGAAAATGTGCCTTTTCTTAATGTGGTCTGAAGCCTGTGTACAAACACTTAAAAATAAATTAATATGAGTGCTAACTACTAGGAGCAACATCTGCATCTGTCATTTAAATTAAGAAAAGGACACCACTATAGACATAAAGATTTTTCAAAAAGTTAAATGATAGTTTGCCTGCATGTACTTTTGTTCCTGAATGTTTTGCTATAATTTGCATTTGTCTATTCTCATCCATAGAAAACAGGTGTACAATGCTGCTCGAATCTCTGCTCTTATTTTTTACCCAACTAAACTGCATAATAAGGCAATGCTTAAATATGTACAAGAACATTAAAATTCATTTACTCAGAAAAGAAGAATGGTTTAAACCATTACACTTCCATGACCCAGTTCAGAGCCTTTTTTTCCCCAGTTTTCATCCTTTCCTCTTTCTTCCTACTTCCTCCTGTTGAAATTATTAGCTGAATTCCAGGTCAATGTAATTCTAGAGAAGATTATTACTTTTGTTGGGGCATAGCCCATTGTCCCTAGAAAGGGAAGATGTTTACATACTGCCAGCATACTGGAGTGGAGACTGTCTTGTTACCCAGCCTTGCACAGTAGGGCACATGTATCTGATGTCCTTATTTCTCACTGGTAGCTGTCACGCTGACAATTGGAAAATGCTGTAATTTCCTTAGTTTGCATTATTTTTATATCCCCTATTGTTTTTACACATGACCTTTACCTCTCCATTCTCCAATTAGCAGAGTGAAAGCCATTGTTCATTGAGCAGAGGTATTTGTGCCCAAGGGAGCAAAATTTATTTTCTGTATGTGCTGTTGTGGGTGGTGAGGATTCTTTAATACTAAAGAAATAAACCTTCATCTTAACCTTTGTTTGATTCAGACATTATTGAATTTGGGCAGGAACTTCCATCAGCTTATGAATAATTGTCGTACCAGCAGTCAGTGAATGTTTATATAAATGGTTATGAATTGTGTGGGCCCTTTATAAAACATGCAATGGTTAACTAATTTAACTGAAGATTTCTCCTAGCTTTTTCCATTTTCTTTGAATCTGCATTTCCTAGCTAATACAGAGACTGGGCAATCACTATAATTGCATCAGTTGTATTAGTTAAAGCAGACAAGAAGTTAGAGAAAATGCAGTCATCTCAGAAAAAAGTTCAGAATCAGAAATGTAAATCAACACATGGCATTGTATTTATCATGGAATAATGAATCTGGACAATTTAGGGTTTAAATCTCCTAGAAGGGCCAATCTTTTAGTTTTCTGGTCAAAGTATATTACTTCAATGTTGATGCAAACTCTTGTTTCTTGTGCTACTCTTTATTCCCTTTATATCAAGTGATGTATTCCAGCAATATCATGAGACTGAACGTATAATGTGTAGAATAAGTTTGAAAAAGTATTATTTAGTTGCTCAATTTTCAAAAAATGATACTTCAACAGTGCAAAAACCACTTTGCTAGTATATAATTTACTACCAAAGCATTACCTTTTGGAGACACCTCATCTTTTGGAGATACCACATGCAAATTCAAAACCTCATGTGAAAACCATAATTTTGAAGATATTTAGTTTTTCTAGTTACTGGTCAGAAATAAATGTTTATGCCATTGTAATCAGAGCTTCTAATAGTTAAGGTTATTGCCAGTTCAAAGCTTTGCTTTGTTTTTATTTAAGATTGTGTGAAACCTTTTGATCGTGAATGGGATTTTCATATTGAAAATACTACGTGCTTTTGGTAGCTTTGCTGCTGATAAAGTAATAATTTATTATTAATAAAGTCAAGTGCTAATTTGTTAATAAAAGATCTAATGGTAGTTGTTCAGTAAAGTAGAAATACTGGTTTAATCAATATAATTAATTCCTCTTGTATTAGTATTTAATTACTTAGTGATTTGATCTGACTTGTAGTTACCTGTTGCTAAAATGTCTAATAGTACTTCTAAGCAAGTGAGAATGTCAGGAAGTTTTAGCTGATTTACCAACTTATCCCTTGGCCCAGGAGTATTTGTGCAATCAACATTTTCCTGCTCATTTGTGAGAGCTGAAGTAAAGGTAGTTTTTCCCACTCAGCTTCACATTTGCAATAGCCAATTTCTTGAAATAAAGAATTTGCTCGCTTGTTTAACTCATATTGTTATGACAGCTGTATTCCAAATCTCTTTTTGGATTTTGTATCAGTCTCCCTAGGTGAATTTTGAAAGACATCATTAATAGGTGACTGTCAGTGACAAGACTAAAGCTGTTATCAAGAAGGAGCTTCTCATGCTAGCCAAGTGACAATGCTGCTGCTTAGACTTTCTCTCCCAGATGTTTTGGTTTCAGGGACATGAACAAAACCAAGTAGTTTTATCAGTTGTTCTGCTGGGCTTTGCTCTGTGATCTGAGCAAAAATTGGATGGAGCACATAGATTGTGTGCATGACTCTGTGCACTGCCCTGTTGTTGTTCCTAACCTTTGGCTGAGATCAATGTTTGGATAGGACATACCAAGCCCCCTCTGGCTGTGTTTACTGCAGATCTCCCCAAGCTACAAACTATCTGATTTCACATTTTTAGTGTCTGCTTTCTGTGTTAGTCTTCTCTGAGCAGGTTTGTGAAATTCCACAATTTCTTCAACCATCCACACTACTAATAATTTATGGAAACGGCCTTGATTTCAAATAGACTTGAGCACAATCCTTTTATACTTGCTCTGCCAAAAATACGATGAATTATTTTTTTTTTTATGGTCAGCTATTAACAATTGTTAGTGATCATATAAAACAACAGTATCATGTCCATAACAATATTGTTTTCAAACTGGAGTCATAAAATTCTGGGGATTCCCACATGTATGAAAGTAGTTAGAAGTTAGTCATTCAAAAGCTTCACAGCCTTGTCACCTTGCAGTCATCCAATATTTTAACTGATACTTGATTTTTTTTTCTATTTATTCTTCTCACTATCTGCTCTGTATAATACCTTGTCTCATATAGTCCTATTTTAATTTTAGTTAACTTATTTTTTATGATGCTCTGTGATACTGAACTATATGTTTTTAGGGATTTTTTCCAGCTCAGGTCAGTTTGTAAGTAACATTATACCTTATTGGTTATATTTAAAATAAATAGTATCCAGCAAGATATTCAAACTTTGAGGTATTCAAACTTTGTGGTCAACTTGGCCAATAATGGTCTATTTAATGACTTTCTTATAGAAGGTTTTCAATAAAATATTAATTTCTGATATAACTTCTTAAATCCTAATTAACCTGTTATTCATGCTGCCTTGCATAACAATAATAGTATACCTTATGCTGCCATTTAAAATATTATAGCTTGATGTAATGTTGCTTTTATTATGAATTCATATATCTAAAAAGCATAGTAGATAAAAGGAAGCTACAGTACAACTTCATGGGTTGGTTCTGGTTAGCTAGCTACTTTAATTACTTCATCACTGTCTGTGACTTGGAAAAGAGAATTCTTACAGTTACTTAAGTCTAGATTGAGGCCATATTTTGGCCAATATGGAGATATGTTTTTCTGTCTTTGAGGGTTTTTAGGTAGTCATAGACAATTCTCACTCACCAATCTGAACAACTGTCAATATCATACTTTCACATGCAGAACCTATAACCCAGGAGGAAACAAACCCAAACAAATCGACTGCAAACCCTGAACTTATATTCAGCATCAATTATGTGTATGTGGTGTGAGAGGACGTTGCAAGCTGTCTGCCAGATGAACCTCTTGTCTATAACGGTTTGCTTCTGCCTACAAGATCCTCCTGCCTTTAGTTTAGCTTTGGTTACCTGTGGGTTAATGTTCTGTGTTTATGGGTGTTATGCAGGAAAAAAAAACCCCTCTAAACAGAATAGTACAAGTTGCTTATTTTTGCCATTTGGGGGCAAAGGAACAAGTTTTCTGTGTGGCCATTCACTGATTTTCTTTAAGTAACCTGTCTTAATTTATATACAAAGAACTGCTGGAGGAAAAATGTTAATTGGAGTATGCATGTGGAAGTACTTTCCATAGAGTTTTTAATCTTTCTGCAATGTACAATGTATCATCTCCAGTGTCATGCCACCCTTTTGCTCTGAAGTTCTATTTTGTGTTTGTGGAACGTAATTGTCATGGTGAGTCATTGTTATGAAAAGTTGATAAGGGCTAATATATTGATGATTTTTGAATTTTAAGAAAAGGACTTGAACTTTTTTAAACTTGAACATTTGTAAAGGAATGGAAACCAATGCACTTTTGCTATGTCTTACTCAGCATAGTGCCTGGGCTTATGCATTGTGTGTAGTTGAAAACTTACTCTGGTTTTGCCATTTTTATATTTTTCATCTGGCCTGTGATTTCACAGAAAGAAATATTTGCTGAATTTTCTCAAAGTGGTGCAATAAGATGTTTTTTTGACCTGTAGCCATGTTAGCTTTAGAAGTCAACATTAGAGATGTTGTAAGATACGCAGGGCCTGATGTAGTCAATACTTTGGAGGAAGAATTTGTAGAAAAAATGAAAGCATGTTTTATAAATAGCAGTGTTGTTCTAGGTTAGCTTATTCCTTAACTTACTGGACCCAATCAGTACACTGGCTTTGTCTTCAAGCACTTGGGCATCTTGATTTCAGGCCAGATGCTGGGGGCAACAGTGCTCTCTGACTCATTTATCTGAGAGAAGTAAGGGCTGGGTTTTTTAAGTTTTGCTTCCTGAATCCAATAGGGCAAAATATGAAGCTGCCATCTCTTTTCAGAAGAATTGGATGAATGGAGGTTGTTAGAGCCACAGCATATCAGATGCTATCATCTTTGAAGCAGCATTTGCAGTGCAGCTGGTAGTGATGCTGCAACACACAAATTTGTCTTTATGGGGGGCTACTTTTTGTGATTTTGTGATTAAAAGCAGTGCTTTATGCTTCTTATTCATTACAAAATTAGGACAGAGAGATTGAAGTAGAACTGGAAGATTAATGTATCTGAGTTCTTACTCTCTATCCAGCTGAGGTTCTTGGAAATTTCAGGTCACCATGGTAGAAAGCAAGTACAAAGACATTGGGACACATGCAGTTGTAAAGTTATTCTAAAACAGATACCTTATTTCATGTAAAAAAGTGCATTTAATCACTTCTCCCACAGTCACTGCTCTTAGCTGGCAAGGATATTTGGTTGGTACACATGGAGGATTCAGAATTGCTTAATTTCCCAGAGACTGGAGATTGGTTAGAAATCTGATATTGGAATCTTATTATATGGCTCAAAGTATATTCTCTACCCCAGCACTACCTAGTGTACATTGATTGCCCACATCCCAAAGCTTACAATACAGGCATTGTCACAGGACAGAAGTTGTTGTGCAGGCTGCAGAGGAGAACTACGTGGTATCTTGTTGCTAAGGACTTGCATCATTGCTGCCCTGTTGCACACTAAAATCAGCACATGATAACCAGTTTTAATGTTACTGAGGGGTTTTTTTTCTTATTTCAACTGTGGCAACATTAATTAGTGGCCAAATGGAGGCCAAACACATGCACTGGCATTTACATTCTTCACTTTGGACAAATAATGGTCTTATTGAAATCAGCTTGGTTTATAATTGGAGATAAGTAACTGTCTATAAAACTGAACTCAAATAGAAACCAGTGCTCGATATTCAGAAAATATTATATTGTATTAATATTGTGAAATTCATGATCAAATAGCTGAGATAGTAATAATCCTGCTGTTTTTTTTTCAAAGAATTGATAAATCAGCACTTTAAAATAAGGGTAACGTGCTTGCAGCAGTGCTCCCCTTGAACTGCACAGAGGTAACTGAAAGCCTCATACTGAAGAAAATGTAGGTGGCTCATGCTCTTATAATGCCTGGTATCTAGAAAAGACAAACTACCATTCCAGTTGATTTGTTTGAAACGACATATGAAGGCAGCAAGTTATTTAAAGGGAAGAAACTTCTTGGAATAAGCCTTTTGTTACATTTCTGTTGCACAGGAGAATTCCTCAAGTCTCTGGGGCTCAGTTTAGAGCTTGTACTCTGAAGCATAGGCATCCCTGACTAATTTTCTTAATTTAATTTTTTAAATTATTTTTAACGTTTGATTGAGATTTTTTCCTTTTTTTCTGGTTTTCTGTGTTTGTGTAAAAACTGGGAAAACAAAACAAAACAAAAAAACCCATCCTTGCCATTTTCAGTATTTGTTTTTGTATATTTTTTTAATACTTGGATGCAAAATGCAATATTATATTAGAATCTTCTTTTGGATTTTATTTGGCTTAATAAGACTTCAGGATGAGCAGGAAGACAGCAACAGCCTTATTCCCCCTGAAGTGGTGTCTAATGGTACAGTAATATTCTTCCATTTCATAAACTTGAACATGGCCTGAATTAAATGAATTGCCATATATTTGCTGCCAATGTGAGAAAATGCTGTAAGAAAAAGCAAGAAGAAATTTTAAGTTTTAATTCATCTTAGAATTCCTTTTCATTCAGCTTGAAGCAGCCTTCTTAATGTGGGAAATCCAGAGAAATGCTGTATTATCACTTTGTCAGAGGGTCTGACAAGATCCCAAACAATAAATTATTCTCCTCCATTTACAACACCTAAATGTCGGCTTCATTAGAACTTTTACCCATGAATACAATTGTTTCTATACCGCTTGTTTTATTCTCTTGAAGAAAGAAAAATAAAGGCAATCCTCTTTCCTCTCCCAAATTATCATAAATATTGGAGATGCAGATTTTTCTTAGATCATTAGCATATCATGCTGCGACCCACACCAGAATGTACCATTAACAAAGCAGCCTTCATGTAATTAATGTAAATAATATGGAACTACAGCATGAGTAACCCAGTCAGCCTTGGCAAAAAGCATTTGTCATAACGCATCATCTAAGGAGCTCAGCCTCAATTCAAATTAAACTTCATGGGTTTGCCCCTTTATTTTTTCCTCCAAAGCTATAAATTTCTGTGAAACATGCACCTACATATGAGAGGAAAGCAATCCAGAAAGCTGAAATTAAAATTTCATTATTTACTGTGCTTCTGCTGCAGAGGACAATTAGTATCTTCATAAGGCTGGAAATGTAGATACTAAGAATGCAGCTGAGGGGTTTTTTGCTACACTTGGAAGTGTTTTCCGTCCTCTGCTGCTGCCAGCAAATCTAAAGTATGGTGTTATGTCTGCCATTTGCTTCTATTGCCCTCTGACTCCAAAACACAGAGGAGCATTGTAAATTTTTCATGAAGAGGTTTCAGTCTGTAAAACAGCAAACAGGAATAATGTTTTAAATGCA
>NW_026535820.1:29082500-29092500 GCF_028551555.1 Melozone crissalis
GTGAAAAATGGCATGTCTTTTCCATGCTTATACCTTAAAAATATTTAAGTCAACAGCAACAGTAAAATGCATCTAATTTAAAGCATAGTTTTATTGAGGTATGATTTGGAAAAGCAGAATTATTATGAAAGACTAACAGTTGCACAGCTAATGCAAAAACAAACAAAAGGTTATGAAGATCCTTTCTATGACAGTTTTGAAGCTAAATTGGGAAGGGCCACTGCAGATCTGGACAAAAAAGCTGCTTTATGAATTTCTGAGACAGACTTATGAGAAGGTTGCCTTATTTTGTTTTGTGTGTTTTTTTTAATATGATGCAGGGCAGTTACTACCTGTTACTTTTAGGTAGGTGGGATTTTGTTCTTTGTTATTCAGTTTGTTTTGTTTTACTTCTTTGGATAAAATTTTTTCCCCCAAATATGGGAATTGTGAAAATGAAAAAAATGGTCACCTAAAATCTTTCTCTAAGTGCTCTTGTAAGTCAGCAACAGTTTTCCCTGTGATGGAGACTATAAGTTTTGGATTGCTGCTTGTAAATTTTTAAAGAAGAATTTTTTCTTCTCTTAATATTTTTGTGGCTACAAGTTTTGTAACGTCCTGAGTTCAAGAGAAAAAACAACTGATTGGACCTCCAGGAAGTGCCTTGATGATAATCAGCCTTGTGTGCAAGACAGAAAGGCTGATAGTCAGAAATTGCTCTTTAAACTAAGACAGACTGTCAGTCTTTAGAAATGGTGGGGAATGGCCTATTTATGTAATCAGATACTAAAGCTGGGAAGAAGCTGTCAGGCACATTCTTGTTGTGTAAGCAGCAGGCAAACTGTGCTTTATCTGACAGACAGTGTGTAAATCTGTCCATGCAAAAATCCAAATGTTTAGTTTGCTTCTAGTCACAGTAATAATCTGCTTATTTTCTCTTGCTAGAGCGATGACATCATTTAGCAGAATGCACCACAGACAGGAGTCATAGATAAGGCTCTGTTACTGTCAGTCATTCACTTCTTGATTGGCAAGGAGATAAATAGGAATTTACTAGAGGTTTGCTTCCAGCTAAAAGAGCAGACAACACCCTGGGATAAGTATGTGAAGAGCAAGCATGTTTAGCACCCTCAACCTTACAGCTTGGAAAAAAATCTAGAAATAAGAGTCCTTCAAAATCCAGTGTTAAAATTTGGTATTTTATTATCAATAGCTGAGCAGGCTTCCTGAACAGAGAAATGATCCGATTAATTGATAAAGACAGCAGTTACACAGAGTGAAAAAAATCCTGTTCTGGGTGGTTGTATTAGTTTCAGTGCCACTAAGTCTGAGAAAGATTTGTTTCTTACAGAAATTTTAAGGGACAGGTAATGGTTTATCACCGGTAAAGCACTGTCATTTGCCTGATTGTTCTGCAGACCAGACCTGACGTGGGAAATTATCCTGCTTGGATGAAGTAAAATCACCTATTTAGATCAAGTATGGTGAACTCTACAATATTTATGTCATAGAAATTATTATTCAAGAGTGGTTTCTGAGTTATTTTGTAGTAAGTAATAAGCAGTCCATAATCTAAATTTACCTCATACTTTTTTGTTGTTGGTAGGGACATATTTTGGTATGGACAGACTGAAAAGAAAACGTAGAAATAATACTACATATAATAGGGAAGAGAGTCTAATCCTTTTTAATGGCGTTTAATTTCCTAAATCTTCTGATTTCATTTAATTTTAAAGGGTAATAAAATATGATTGAAATACATCTGAAATGTAGTTTAATAAAGGTAATCTGCTGTACTGAAAATCTACTGTTTTGTCAATCTGAAGATTTAGTATGAAACCATGTGCAATGGAAATGCTTATTTACATCTCAAACTTCATAGTTCTTGTGATTACTATCTACTTTCACTTTTTTAAGTAGATAATGCCCATTATTTAAAAAATAGTAATGAACCTTTTTTCAAATTCATGGGAAGGATCTTAAGAAAATTAATCTCTAGGTCATGAGGAGGTAAGACATAACAGAAACATGACTGATTAGGAGAATGTACCTGGCAGAAGAATACATTTCTGTACATAAAGTCAATTGTTCATGTTCCTATTGTTTCCAAAATGATAGAGACCATAAATGAACAGCTGTTAAAATCATAATGATTTGTGCAACAATGCTCTGATCCTCGTGTGTTTATATTTAGAAGGAGAACTGCATTTGGAAATAGTAAATTGGCTTAGGAATCACAACCTTGAATGATACAATCTTAATTAAAAATACGTGCATATCTTGGTAATGTTACGCACCTCCTCTGTTTAAAAATAGAGAGAGAACAACAATTAAGCACTTTCCATGTGTTAATTTTTGTTTAATTTAAAGAGTTAACCTTCTGAGAAGAAAGCTTCTGCTGGCACATTAGTGATAAACATTACATTAAAATAATGATAAATACAATATAATACTCCCAAATAGATGTTTTTCCTGTTGAATCCTGGGATGCTTTCTACAGACATATCAGTATATTTTTAATGAGATTGTACATCAGTTTGTGTGTTGTAGTTTAGACATATTGGCTTTAATTATTTTTGAATGTGCAGTTTTTACAGTACAGAATATATGTGATTTAAGACTCACCACAGTGCTCTGAGTATCACTTGGCATTTTAGCAAAATGTGTGATATTAAAAAGACCGTGAATTTTAGTTGGATTTTCATTGTTTTCTCAGACATGTAATATTCCTCTTTGCTCTCAATTCTCCTATTCCACATGTGCAACATTTTTGCATGTTATATTAAAACAATTATATCGGTCTCATATCTCTCGCTGTATTGTGGTTCCACTATTATCACAAATAGTATTAAGTCAATCTAACACAGTATTTTCTGCCAACTGAGTGCTATGGTATTTTGCCGAAATAACAAGGAAATAAAAAAAGAGCCTTTCAAAACCATTTCTCAAAGAGATCTTGATAGATTGACCAGTGCTTAAACTGAAAATTTTGTTTAAGTACTGCAAAATCTTTTCAGGTCAGTATCAGTCTTCCCCTTGCTAGAAGTAAAAGGCATATATTTTAGTTGAGTTTAAGCATCTTCCAGTGATTTTGGCAAACTGCTGTGAATATTACGCCAGTGGACAAAACCATGAAAATGATAGTGACTGAAACAGCTCATGGATAATGAAAATGAACAGTTATTTTGAGTATAGCAGCTGAGATACAATAAACAAGCTGATGAAAAGTAAATGAGAATTTAGACACTCAGTTTTTAATAAACTAGTAATTTGTTAACAATATAAGCTTGATGTACTTTATCTTAGTCCTTTTGACAAGACTTGTTTCGTGGTAGCTGCAGCATCATCGTAGAGCCTGATCTAATACTTAGAGAACTCAGTATAATCTCATTGACTTCAATACAAGTTGAATTGGACTAATAATGAAAAATCGCATTATAATAATATTAGGTTTAGGAAAAAAATACTGCTTATAGCTGATTTGAGTCAAACTGAGTTTGTCTGATATTTTACTGATGTCAGTAAAATCATACCATAAGTTGGTATTGCTGTGCTGTGACAACTGTGGACTCTTATTCTGAGAAGCTATTAAAATCACAAACCAACAGTCATTCTCATATAAGACTGTACAGATATTTGTCCAAAACAAATACCAAAATAAGTAATTTTGTAAAAACTGATTTGTAGTGTGTCAGCTGCAGAGAGGAAATAGAAGTCATGTTGCCATTTTTATTATTATTATTTTTTATCAAATTTGTGATTTTCAACATATAGTCTTATTTTTCCTTTAGGGGATTTTAGTTTTGTTTTCTTTTTGATTTTTTAATAAATGACAGGTTTTTTTATTTAATATTATTACATTTAAATGTAAAATTTTTTTCAAAAAGTAAAGATTTTTTTTTTTTAGGAAATAACCACTAATTGGATAAAAACTGATTTAGGAAAAATTCTGAGTTTTCAAAATTTTTTTCTGTAAAATGCTTGTTTGACTGAGCAGTTTAATTTAAAATTTAAAAAAAATAGCTCATTCTAGCTCCGAGAAAATTCTGTCTTATTTCTGCTCAGTTTAAAGAGGATATATACTAACCACAGATGCATAGCAAATTAATTTTTATTAGTTGTGCTAGCAATGGTATTATTATTTTAATTTTTTTTTTTTTTTTAGAATAAACCCTTAAAGTGCAGTTGTCAAAATGAAAGTGGTGATTTTTCTGTTTTTTAGCATTGCAGCAGGGTTACACTGGAACTGGCTCTTAGTCAGACCTAGACCATGCTGGGAAGGTTTAGGAATAAACATGGAAATCTGGGCTTCTCTCAAGCAGGTGAACTTTTTGCATTGGTAGCTGAACTTGGCTTAAATTAACCACCAGATACAAACTATCACTGCCATGTGGATTTGAATAAGTGTGATATTTTAAGTAGTCTGCAGTATGGTAGCATATGTTAAATGTAATTAAGAAGTAGCTGAACTACAAATACATAAACTTCCCAATACGCATTTGGTTCAAATTAAAAGGAACCTTCTTTTCAGGCTGGTGGAGCAGTTGATAAAGCCTCACTCTCAGTCACATTCCCAGCAGCCCCATGTCCAGCAGGCCATTCTAGGCTCTGTTAATCTGCTCACAGTGCCTTCAGCGCTCCCCAGGGTGCTCCCAAAAGGCTGGGGGTTCAGGCCATCAACATCCAAACATACCTGGAGTTGGAGGGGTTCTGACATCCAAGCCCACTGCATTCCTTTGTTCCCTGATGCCCCAATGAAACCCTTGCTTGAAGGAGCAAAACAATTCTTGCCCTACATGTGCTGAAATCTGATTTTCTCACCCTTCTGTCTTTCTGAGGTGTATCTGTCTGATACTGGATGAGCTCTGCAGTTCACAGAACCAAGCCTTGATTCTCACCCTTTCCCTTTGTAAAACCTAAGGTCTGCCCTGATTTTCAGCTTCATAAAAACATTGTACTCTCATCATCTCTAACTAAAAAAAAAAAAAACAACAACAGCTGTCTTTCAGTATGTGAAGTCTTCATAGGAATTTTCAAAGGCTGTTTCAGCTGTAAATGTAAACTGAAAACACAAAAAACAACCCCCTGAAAATCCCTTCCCTTTCTTCTTGATGATGTTGCTGAATGTAATGTGCTTGACACCAGACATTTTTAGAAATGTATGGCATGGTGTAGTTTCTCTGATACCATACCACTTTGCTGTTTTACAAGCTACAGCATGTCACAGATTAAAGCTTTGTTGGATGCAACAAAGCTGGCAATAAATAAACCTCTCTGATGTCACTGTGACCTAAATTAAACTCATTGTGTTTCCTTGGGTTTGTTAGCAACAGAGTAGTTTTCATCACTTTTGAAAGACCTCTAGAGTTTTAAAAATATATATTTTTAATAAAGATTTTAATTAAATTGGAAATTAATTGTGGGTCAGAGTAAGAATCAGCATCTGCTGATTTCTAGCCATTATGTGCTGGGGTGTTTTTGGATAGAAGGATAGAATGCAAAGGATAGAATACTTTATTTTGATAGAAAAATATGAAATGTAAGAACTGCCAAATTACCTGTACCTGATTACAAATGTACAAAGAGCACTGATCTTTTCCTGCACTTGATTAATATACAGAGATGCAATTTCTTTATGTTTTAAAGTTATATACACATGAACATAGGAGTAGTCAGAACCCTGAAAGAAAGGAAATTATTTTGTCTACTCATGTGTTTGGGGGTTTCTTTGGAAATACTTGATTTGATTAATTTTCAATCTAGTTTGACTTAGACCTGGTTAGATGTCCATCCTGAAGAGAAAATTTCCATAAGAAAACTGCTCAAGGCTTACACTATTTATTTCATGTGCAGTAAACTCCTTCTTAACAGTATCTGCTGCAAATATACATTAGAATAACAGGTCAGCTCTTCCTGAGTGGGTGTTCTGTCTGAGAGGGGACAATAAGATCTAGCTAAAAATTGATGTCTACTATGGTTTTCAAGCATCCTCAAGTCTGTCAGTTGATTGTATTGGCTATTGGGTTTTATTTATTCTAATGGCACAAGTCACTGTTGATATTTCTGTTCTGCTGTAGGGTGCTGGTTTTACAGTGGAGACCTGACATACATCCAAAATAACACCCTCACCCCCAAAATACCCAACCCTAATTGACGGCAAGTATCAAAACCATTCTTACAGTCTAGGAACGGTTTTCTTTTTGAGAAACAAGAAAAAACCACTCAAGGTCCCAATAGTTTTGAGTTCGAGTATACTTGTGTGTATGTATTTTTGTTCTATTTTCAAAAGATACTAAGGGAAATTTCTGATATCATAGAAGGGAGGTAGTGATTCTAATAAAGTTTAAAAATTATTTCTGAAGACAAGTTTTAGTTTTGTTTAGTTTTAGGTTTTAGTTTTAGTTTTTAGTTTTAGTTTTAGTTTAATTGCATCCATCTTTGGAGATGTCCTGAGGATGTAATTGGCATCTTGATGTAACATTAGGTACAAATATGGTATCAGAAGGTAGTTGCATCACTTCCCTTAAAATTGTGCAAACCTTTGATAGCAGAGCCTATGTTTACAATCATGAAGATCATTGTGATTTGAATTTGATGTACTAATCTCCCGTGCAATGTATACTGCTCTTAAAAATTAAAGAAATATTTACATCCATATTTATAAACATATGAATGAGTCCCATGCACTGTAATTCATAGACTGACCTACAGTTCTCGTTTTTCCTTCTATTATTCATCTACATGAATGCCATGAGCTACATGTGCTTATGTAAAATACTCTTAGAGCATTTGGTCAAGTGATTTATCTCCTTATACAGATTTCAAAATCTTCCAGAATTTCTTCCCTTCAGAATCAAATCTAATTCCAGAGGTTTTTCAGTATCCAGATAAATAGATCCAGAACAGTTTTATGTTAGATCGAGCTTTTCTTGATTAAAGATATTGTCACATGTAATGCAGTAACAAATGAGAAATTTATGATGGAGAACAACTGATAAAAGTAATGGAACTGCAAAACTTTGCCCATTTCATAACATCATTCAATTAGACTGTGTTAATCCAGGGTTTCTGTTCCATCACTGTGTTCTACCATCCTCTAGGTAAAGGAAAAAAAAAGTGTGTTCAAATGAATCTGTTAAGTTTTATTGGTATAAAAGCTTTTGAATCACTACTATTATATACAGATGTTCAGTTTTTTCTACATTGTATATTTGTCCTGTAAAAACTCACAGAGTAGTGTTAATGAAACCTACCTTTATGTGCATTAAACAGTAGGCTGTGACATTATTTTAAGTGATTCTATGTTATAAAAAGCTCTGCAGCAAGATTAATGTTACAAAATTGACAGAATATTATAACACTGTGGAAGATGATAAATTTAAAACTTTCCATTATGCCTTAATGAATACAATGGGAATCATGAGGCTGTGTCTGGTGGTTGCATCATGTCTTTCAGCTGGCTCACACTGCTGTTTTCCTCACAGAGAGTAACCTTTAGTCCTTCTTCATTTATCCTAGATGTTAAAAATGTTTTTAATTTGGAAGATACAAATATAGAGTTTGCTTCTATTTTGAAAAGCCATGATGTAAAAATAGTAGCTGCCACCTCAACAGAAACTGACTCTTCAGAGGTGTAAATGCTTGACAAAGTAACAAGACTAAATTTTCACTACATTTCACCTCAGTGTACTGCAGAGTCAGAAGAGAGACTGAAGAGTCAGATCTGTGCTATTCTGATGTGTATAGCACCCATGGAATTATTAACCCACCTGTAGCTACAGAGCTACATTTTCCTCTGCTCTGCTGCTGGATTGAATGCACTGGGCCAATTTTGTCACTCCTGTGACATGAGGCATTCGGCCCAGTGTGTTAGGATGGGTAAATTTGAAATTGGTGATATTTCAGAGCTGAAGCAAAGGTCAGAAATTGATGCACGTAACCTATTGCTGATGCGCAAGTCAGAACAATCTTCTGTTAAGACTCAGACTTGAGGTGATGGCAGTTTTGAAAACACTTTTTTTTTTTTTCCTCACAGCTGAAGAAACGTTGAGTGCTATCCAGAATGTTATGTAGTCAAGTTTTTAGATCCATACAAACAACTGGGTTGAATTTGTTGATTTTTTTTTTTTGCACAAATGTGATGCATCATCTCACACATTGCTCAGTTTTCCAAGGTGCTTTTGTTTTTAAGGCATCACTATGCAATTCTTTCATGAAAGTATTCTTTCCTAAATGCATGTTTCCAACTGTCCTTTACTAGGTACTTACTGGCACCCATTTCTTTTCTTTTTTTAAAGGCTTGACAACAGGTACAGTTTAGTGGTGAAATTACTTTTTAAAATTTATACACATATTTTGACAGCAGGTTGTGAGCCACCAGAATGAAACCAAATAAATCCTGCAAACTTCAAGAAATTAGAGAAATGTATTCACTTGTTGCATTTTCAGTTGCCATTTAAGGTCATAATCCAGTTTAGTGACCTGCAGAAATGGTACACACTTCAGTGTTGCTTTTGACATGTTGCACAGCTTTTCATCCCACTGCCATACCAGTCTGCTTAAGTACTTGCAAGACTGTTGAGGGTAAGAATATTTTCTTTCTCTACATATCATTTAGGCAGCTTGTATTTCTAGTAGGTGCTTACTAGGAAGATGCGAGATAATCAGTACATTTATATCATCAATACCTTCTGCAAAGACTTTTACAATAATATTTGAATTAATTTAGTGTCTGCATTCAGTTCTGAAAAATCACTACAAAATTTTCAAAGCCACTTCCCTGCCTATCTGCCCCATTATTTTTTAATTATTCAGGTTCTGTAAATCCAGCTTTCCAATAGATTTCAGGGCTGAAGATCTATGTTGTTTCCAATCCAGAAATTGTGAAACATCAATTCTGCTCGGTTCTTGTGTAACCATACCTGGAAAATTTGACTTGTGAAGAGGAAAGAGAACATATGTTTCCTATATGCTAATTTTATCCATACCGTGTATTTTTTGAGGGAAATTTTATTTTTCTTACACTTTAAGATACCCTTGTTTGGTTGACTGTGAATTTGTCAGTATGAACATTATGGGTTAAGAACAAGTATAGAGAGTTGAATTTGTGTGTGTACAATGTTTTAAATAGCAGCAAGGAAGGTGGCAAAAGTGGGCACTGAAAGGAGAAAAACATAAGTGAACACAGGATCAGGAAACTGTAAGTGAAGGCAGAGAGAGCTGGTAGGTAGGGACAGAAAAGCATGTTTTCATACTTTCAGATGTTTTCAGCTGGAAAAAGGAGTTTCACATGGCATATAATAGTATTCTTGTGCCATCAGCAACTTTTGTTGAGATCTATCAGTCTCCATTTCCTCCTTTGGCTCATCCAAAGGATAGCTGTTGTGATATTATGAAAAGCAGCAGAAATTTCGGCCCCATTGATGGATCATATGAAAGTGTATTTTTCAATTATGGAATTAATTTGTTTAGTTGTGGTTGCTTCCTGTGTAGGGAAACATGGGATTTAACAATTAAACTGGAGCTCATGTGCTTAATTTATTATCCAGAAGAGGAAAAAAAATCAGAGAACTTTGTGTGTGAAGTATTCTAAAGGGTGAAAGATTTCTCCACCAAATGAGGCTTGTAGAGCAGAACCATCCTCTGTGTTGAATGAACTAGGAACACTGTGGGAAAAAATTCCTTGTAAAACTCTGGGTGGATCCTTTAATTTATATTCTTTGTAAACCACACTCTGCTGTTGATACTGCCAACCAATTTGTGAGAATTGGCGATACTGCAACCTTCTCTTTGAGAAAAATTCTTTAAAGGGCTTTTCCTAACTGGGGGTGGGTGCAAGCCATCAGGAAAATCAGGAGGATTGGGTATTCTTTTTTTCTCTAAGTCTGGAGACACTGAGGAACAAATAATGCCTGATGAATTTAAAAATTGTTTATTTACAAAAATATGTAAATTGAAGTCCCTAAGCAGCTTTATTGTCTTTATCTGAGACAGATAGAAATCACTATCATCTCTGAAGCGT